>NC_092740.1:61784921-62087951 GCF_047496795.1 Chiloscyllium punctatum
AAGGAAATAAATGAAAGTTTAATTCACTGTGAAAAAGTGTGGTATGTCTTAGGTCCCAGCCAAGGACATAACATAAACTGTCAACATATTGACGTTTCAAATTGACTGGGCTAGTTGTTCTCTGATACATGTTTGTATTAACTCTGCATGAAGGCCATGTGTCACTCTGCATTTGTCCTCTGCACTGTAAGCCATCTTCTTTGCAACCCACATGGCCACTCCATGGTGTTCCAGAGAATGTGATATTATACACACTAGCCAGAGTCTGTGATCCTGCAGTCGTAAGCTGGATGATGAACATTTGCCCCCACATTATTTACTGATGATTCGTTGGTGCAGAATCACTGGATCTGCAGCACAATGAGGAGATGGAATAGACACTGTAGTGAAGGAAAGCTTTGCATGATGCTGTCTGGAATGTTGATGTTAGATCCTTCCATGCTACTAACAGTCACAGGCTGTCTGTCTTGCCAGTGAGTACACAAGTATCTGGTGTGGCACAGTGGCTCAGTGGTTAGCAATACTACCTCACAGCACCAGGAAATCGGGTTTGATTCCAGCCTTGGGTGACTGTGTTGAGTTTCCACCTTCTCTGTACGGATTTCCTCTGGGTGATCTGGTTTGCTCCCACTGTCCAAAGATGTGCAGATTAGGTGGAATGACCATGCTAAATTGTCCATAGTGTTCAGGAATAAGCAGTCTAGGTGGATAAGCCATGGGAAATGCAGATTATAGGGATAAGGTGAGGTGGGTTTGGGTGGGATGCTCTTCAGAGGGATAGTGTGAACATGATGGGCTGAATGGCCTGTTTCGGAACTGCAGTGATTCTATGATGTACATGTCCATCATTGTTTCTCCATCAAGTTCCTCATTTGAGTTCTCTGTAGCAGCACTCATCTACCTCCTTGAAATCCACTGAGTTACAAAAGAGCTTAACCTCATTTACTCAGATGACTCACCTGGTGCTGTCCAAATGTTACACTCATCTCTTGAGGCATGTGCATTGTCAGCATGTAAGAAAGGTGCTGTAAGTGTTAGACAGGGGAGCCAGTGACATATGAAAATGTCACTCGACTATCAATCCAGAAATCAGGCTAATGCTCTGGGACATGAGTTCAAATCCCACAATGGTGAATGATGAAATTTGAATTCAATAAAAAGCTAGAATAAAAAGTTAGCCCAATACTGACTCTTGTAGCCAATGTCAATAGTCATTAAAAAACTAATATCGTTTAGGGAAAGAATCTGCCATCCTTACTTGGTCTGGCCAGATGTGAAACCCAACCTACAGCAATATGGTTGACTATTAATGGCCCAATAAACCAATTGGGATGAATAATAAATTGCCAGTGATACCCTCATTCCATGAACAGAAACAATTGATGTGGGCCATTAATGTACTGACTTTACTCTCTTTCCTCCTCTCAGGTTTCAGAGATTGGACATGGGTGAGTTTTCAGTTTCTGAAAGTAAAAACTCAGAAGAGGAGGTTTGTATGAGGAAAGTGGTGTAGGGATTGGAAGAGATTTACACTCAATCTATCTGTGTTTTGTTCTTGACAGAAAACATTACAGGCTATTCTGGATATTGTGAAAGGGGATAAGGAAGGAAAATTTTGTTATTCTCATTTTTTTCAGCAAAGCTGGTGCCATGGATTCCATTGCAGCCAGCTCATGATGCAGAGAACCATCACCTTTAGACTCAGAGCTAATAGACATTCAGTTTACCCTAGTAGTTCTGCTTTTTGCCCATCTATTGTGTGCTATTGCATTTCGCTATGATTGTATTTGGATGATGCACCCTGTTTCAATGAAAAGCTGTAGATATCTGGAACCAGTGAGAAGAAGTGTGAATCAGCAGTACATGGGTGAGAATGAGGGTGAAGGGGAATATTTGGATGTTAGGTGTGAGTCCTGCATAGAGGAAGTACTACTGCGTAAGTGATCAGGGTATAGTGCAGTGAATAGCATGAACGGTTGGTGTTATAGCAAATAGGAGCTGTCAAGTCAGGATTAACTCACTGCCATAGAGTCATAGAGTCATACAGCATGGAAACAGACTCTTCAATCCATGCCAACCAGATTTCCCAAACTGAACTAGTCCCATTTGCCTGCATTTGACCCATATCCCTCTAAATCTGTCTTATCCATGTACCTGTCCAAATGTCTTCTAAGTTTTGTCATTATACTTGCTTCAATCACTTCCTCTAATAGTTTGTTTCATATATGCACCACCCTCTATGTGACAAAGTTGCCTCTCAGGTCCATTTTAATTCTCACCATTTCGTCTTTAACCTGTGCTTTCTAGTTTTTTTGACTCCTTTACCCTGGGGAAAAGACCTTGGCTATTCACCTTAGCTATGCTCCTCATGATTTTGTAAACATCTATAAGGTCACCCCTCAGCCTCAGACACTCTAGAGAAAAAAAACCCAGCCTATTCAGTGTCTCCCTATAACTCAAACCCTCCAGTACCAGCAACATCCTTGTAAGTCTCTTCTGTGCCTACTCCAGTTTAATAATATCCTTCTGACAAGAATTGTATGTAGTACACCAAATATGGCCTCACCAATGTCTTGTACAGCTGAAATGTGACATTCTAATTCCTATAATCAATACTCAGACCTATGAAAGCAAGTGTATTAAATACCTTCTTAACCCTCTTATCTATCGGTGACGCCACTCTCAAGGAACTTTGTATCTGCACCCTTCTGCCTCTCTGTTCGTTTACACTCCCCATGGCAGTTGATTATCTGTGAGCTAATTCAAATTTTTTTTGGTGCTGTTTCAATCAACTTTGATTCAGACTCCATGTCTAGATCTTCCCAACCATCTGTTCCACTCATTCCAAAGGCGGTCACTAAGGGTGTCCTGGAACTTGGTATCTCCCACCAATCTGCAACACTAGTGCCTCCAGCACTTCATCCATCATTACAGAATCCTATTGCTGCCCTGGTCTTTGCACTAACTTACTGTGCAGTAATAGTCTTGTGCAGTTCCACTTGAAGATACTGCCTGCTTTAAGAAAAGCATGCTGGCTAGACCACAGAGCCTACAAAGAATGTTGCCTGGGTTTTTTACTTTCTGCTGAAACATAGGCTGCATTCAGGAACAGAACATCAACACAGCAGGCAATCAGGTCATTACCACAAACCTACAGATGAGGTGGGTCCCTGAGGTTTACATGTTGTCCACCTCAACCTGAATGGGTGTAGAGAGGTATTGATTGTAACTTCCACACCCAAAAATCAGGGTTAACCAAATTCTAACCCACTGTACATAATATGTAAGGACTGATTTCCTAATTATCGCTATCAATTGAGGCTTCCTGTCAGTCATGCACATTTGAAATATTGACTCCAATAAATACGTTCAAATTTAAAAGGATCCGTCTGTCAGCATTTTCTGGTGCTCTGGTATTTTGAATGTCCTTTAATTGATCCTGCTTAAAAAGCACAATCTGATTGAAGTAAATTTGCCGAATTTTCAAATTGATGTCAATGTAATAATTGAAATTTACAATTTCCTTGTCCTTGTGCCTATGGTTTAAAAATTGTGCTTATAAGATGCTTATATATTCAACCATGTTAGTGGCTCTGGCTTCCAACATACAGATTGCACACGGCCAGCTGCAACTTGAAAGTAAACAGTCAGGAGCAGGGTAATACCTCCTGAACATCACAAATGGGAGGCAAGTGTTTTTTAGGCTGTAGCCTGCTGCATAACTCCAAATGTCTGAACCGGACATAATTCACAGGACTCTCACACAATATTGCCAAATGTAGCCAGGGAAATTTATGTGGAGACATTCTTCCATGACAGTGTGGAATTTCACTGCTGAGCCCATGATGTAACTAGACAATTCCTGGTATGACTTCAAGAAATTCTACACAAAGTTCCACCTGTAATGACCAGATATTAATTTGGAGTACAATTAAAAACAAAGTCCCGTGGATGCAGAAAATCTGAAAACAAAAAGAGTGCAAGTTGGAAACATGTAATAGTCATAACAGTTTCTATCGAGAAACCGGAGTCAGTCCAACTTTCAGGAATAATAAATAAGGAAATGGAAATGGTTGTACCTCATATACTGGAGTGATAGTTGATCTTGTATAAAAATCTACTCTGTCTTCTGGTCAAAGAAATCATTCATTTTCTATATATCTCATATATAGTGATGTTGGCAGGCATAGTCTTTGATGTGGCCGTTGCAAGAGCAAACAGATGGGAGAGAGTGGAGAAACATTACTTTGACAGGAGTATATAGGGCACTTTATTTCTTGATTCCAATTCAGCAGTACCAGGTTCCCACCAAAGGAAATAAATTCTCTGTACATGCCCTCTCAAAACTTTTTGACATTTTAAAAAAATCTTGGTTAGATCAATCCAAAATCTTCTCACCATAAGACAGTATATCCTTTTTGCAGTCATTCCTCACAATTTAATCTTTTAATTCCTGGTATTGTACTGGTGATTCCGTGCTGTTCCGCCTGCAAGACCAAAGGCTCAGTGCCCAAAACTGAACCAAAGATTCCTGTCTCTGTATGACTGAAGCCTCACTTCCAACCAAGATTACATTCTTTTAGCTTTTTTTTTTGACATACTATTCCTTTAACTGAGATGATGGGATCTTGCCGTCTGGGAGCTTACGGTTAAGTTCATGCTGCTAAGTTTCTTTTCCTTAAACGGTCATAGAATCATCAAACCATGGAAAACATCCAATAAGTTCTGGAAAACAGGTGTAACAACACAAATACTTTGAGCATGCTTGTATTTACAGGATAATTAAGTAGAAGTTAAAAGAACAATATAAATGCAGATATTAACATTAATAACCTTCGATTTTGTTTAAGAAAAGCAGAATTTAAAAAAAAAAATTCTATTTCAAGTTGTTATATTGGTGAATTGTCCACACGTTTGAAACATTAAAATGAAACACTTGAAAACCAGACCATTCAACTGAAGCCAAACGGTTGGCAGACCTAAACCCCTCCTCACACTACCCTAAAAGGTGCCACAGTAGAACTGCCAGTAAATCAGTTTAAAGTTGCAGTATTTTTTAAATGATTTTCATATAGCCTTAGATTACAAAACCAGAATATTCTTTAAACTTGTATGACGTTAAAAACATTTATTTGTCATCATCATTAATTTATGGTTTAATCTTACATTATGTTTCTGTCTGAAAAGGAATTGAAAGGCCTCTCCTGATGACTCATCTGGTTAAGCCAGTGAATAGCTGAACCGGGTTGATTCCTGGTCACTGCTGTGTTAGCTGATTGCAGCAGGATTGGCAGCAGATGGATTACAATTCAACCATTGTTTCCTGGGTTTGGAGCAGGAAAATCAGGATTCCCACTCTGAACTAATATCCAGTGACCCCTGCTGGAATTATCATGTTTGATTACTGGATCCAGCCAAGTTTAAGCTTCACTGTGATGATCCCAAAGTTAGAATAGGCTGCTGACATTCAGGGGGACATGTACATTCATGGTTGTAGCAGAAGGATAGTCAATAAAAATAGGCTAGTTCCTATAACAGGGTCCTTTCATAAAGCAGTTTTTACATTTTGAGATTATTCACTGTCAAAGCCCATACAGGAAGCATCACTTATTAAACAACGATTTGAGCAATCTATATTTTAAACTGTGCATAGGCAAGGAATTAGGGTGAAAGTAACTGGTACTTTCCATGTCACAGAATTGGACAATTGAAAGCCACAATTTCCTAGATTTTGTTTTGCATATCATTTGTGCTGACGACAAACACTTCTGCCATGTACTGGAACAGCCATACTGGCTGCAAAGCTCTACGGAGATGGTGTTTCCACTTTGGGTGTGATATGGAAGTTTATGGTAAGTTCATGAACCAATGAATGAAGGCCATGTAATAGCATGATTTTTTTTTGCTTTCCAACTCAAAGTATTTTTTGAATTGTGTAAGAGTGGTGTCCTGGTGCAGTTCTCATGAATCAGTTGAAAATGGTTTATCATAAAAAGTAAGCAATTTCAATGAGGGCACCCAGACATCTACCTGTGACCAGCCTGATATAAAATCACTGAAAATGGTACCAAAATGCTATGCTCAACCAATTAGTAATTACATAAGATCATAAGATATAGGATCTGACTTAGGTCATTTGGCCCATCAAGTCTACTTTAGCATTCGATTATGTCTGAAATGTTTCTCAACCCCATTCTCTTGCCTTCTCTCTGTAACCATCAATTCCCTTATTAATGAATAATATGTCTTAAATCCACTTGGTCTCCACAGTCTTCTGCAATAATTAATTCCACCTATTCACCACCCTCCAGCTGAAGGAATTTCTCCTCATCTCAGTTCTAAAGTTTCATTGTGATTCCTCCTCATCCTTATAAATTCCATCGAGTACAGACCTAGAGTCCTCAATTGCTCCCCATTTGACATCCTTCATTGCTGATCATTCTTGTAAACGTCCTCTGGACCCCCTCTGGACCCTCTCCACGACCTGCATATCCTTCCTTAGATATAGGGCCCAAAACTGCTCACAATATTCCAAATAAAGTCTGATCATAGCCTCATACAGACTAAGCAGTACATCTCTGCTCTTGTATTTTAACTGTTTTCAAATGAATGCCAACATTGCACTTGTCTTCAGATCTGCCAACTGAAGCTGTATGTAACCTTCAGAGAATCCTGAACTAGGCCTTTCAAGTCCCTTTATGCTTCAGATTTCTGAAGCCATTCCCCATTTAGATACCTCTATCCTTCCTACTGAAGTGCACAACCTCACACTTTCACACATTGCATACCTTCTGCTACCTCTTTGCCCACTCTCCAAACCTGTCCAAGTCCTCCTGCAGCCTTGCTACTTGTTCAATATTACCTGCCCCTTCACCTATCATTGTGTCTTACATTACTATCCACTAGTTTGTCTTTTCCTAGATTACATAATTTTTAATTTAAAAAATCATTTAAAATGTACTAAATCCTGCCTGCTGTGCACAAAGAAAATGGTAATAATTTGAAATGCCTTTTTAGCGGGCAACCCCTGTACCTTTAGTATTGTGTAGGGTGGGTGGGTGGTAGAAGGGTGGTATCAGGGAAGGGTGGTTGGGGTGCTAGAAGGGTATTGCTGGCATTGCCAGATCTTGTGGGTGGGATTTGATTCAACAGATTTGAGGAAATGAAACTTGAGCTGAAAAGACTGTGGAATGTACACAATAAGTGGCTTTGAACATTCATCACCTTTGTTTTTAAATTGCTGTCCATGCTAGTTCTGCCAAAATTACACAAATTACAACAAGGAACTTGGTGCAAAACTCACATAAATGTGCCCCAACATTACAAATTAAAAGGTCAGAGTAGAGGGTTTTAATTTGGCTGCCTGTGCTCATATTCCAACTAAATACTTTTAAAAGCATAAGGATTGACACAACATCAGTATCATATTTATTAGATAAAATGTGATTTGTAACATAGAATGTTACAGTGCAGTACAGGCCCTTCAGCCCTCGATGTTACGCCGATCTGTGAAAATAATCTGATGCCCATCTAACTTAATACCGTTTCATAATTATCCATATGTACGTCCAATGCCCATTTAAATGCCCTTAATTGCAGTGAGTCTACTACTGTTGTAGTCAGGCTGTTCTATGTCCCTACTCCTCTCTGAGTAAAGAAACTATCCTTAATATCTGTCCTAAATCTATCACCCCTCAATTTAAAGCTATGTTCCCTTGTGTTAGTCTTCACCATCCAAGGAGAAAGGCTCTCACTGTCCATCCTATCTAATCCTTTGATTATGAATAAACTCAGTCCTCGTTTACTAGCGTGTGGATCCACATAATCACAATGGCGGCCCCAGATTTCATTTTTTTTTCATTGACCCATCCAGTCTGATCACACGCTCTGTCATGATACATAGGAGAGTCACGTTGGAGGATACCACATTTTTTTATTATCAGCAAGAATTCCATGCCCCTATCTCATGCAGTTACTGAGGATTTGGTGTATTTGATGTACAGTGTTGTGTAAGTACCATTTAAACACTGGCTCGGTTTTCTGAAAGCCCAGGATAACATAACCCAGCAGCTGCCTTATTCAGAGGTAGATTTTTAAGGATGTAAGTCTTTGAAAACTGGCTACCAGCAGCTTACAAAGAATGTTAAGGCACTGCCATGTGACTGTCTCAGTTGCTCTTCAGCATGTGTCTAAACTGTCCTCTCTTAGAATGACAGCTTATAAGTTTCCACCATACTGCTAGTGTTCTTGTTGTTACCTGCCAATGGTTTAGATCAATCTGCTGTCACCTGTTCTGATCTTTTCTAGTCTTCAGCTGTGCCTTCTAGCTTCAGAGCCATTCAACCTTGTCATTTAAGAGCTTGGACTTCCTCAGCTTTGAATAACCAAGGCAAGTTTCTAACTATGGACTGAGATTTCCACAAATAAACTCTCTCACTGAGGTAACCTATTTCCTTAAACAAAAGTAAAATACTGTGGATGCTTGGGATCTGTAATGAAAACAAGAAATGCTAGAGAAACGCAGCTGGTCTGGCAGCAAAGATTTTGCTTCAGAACATAGTTTTTGGACTCAGCGTTAACTCTTTTTCTCTCTTCTTAGTTTTACCAATATTTACTGTTTTTATAACTGAGTTTCTCAACTGCTCTGAACGATCTTATTTTTTGCCCTGGGAGAAACTATTCTTATATTTAACTTGTGTCAGGTTTCCTTTGAACAAATTTCCTCCATCTATCACCAGGTCTACATCAATCTGGCCCAGGAGGAGGTTGTCAAGGATTGATTTACCACTCCATTTGATGGGACCACCTACTGCATCTGTCAGAACGCATGCAGTGCCACACTTGCAAGGAGGTGGTGCATGTAAGGAGGAATTGCTCCTGCTACAAGGCCGCTAAGTCCACCCAGATGACTTCCTATCCCTCACCAATCTGCCTTATATCCTTCAAAGGGAGTGTCCACCAACAGTCAAAGCATCAAAGCTGACAGTGGGATCGGATGGGGAGAGCATCTGGTGGATGAAAAGTACAAAGGAAGATGGGACATAAAAACATCTGCCTCAACAGTCATCCCCATACAGCTTCCCTGAGCCTGTCATGCCCCAATGTAGCCCCAAACCCATCGTGCCACCCCATTTCCTTATTTGGATTTGCATAACACCTTCGCTAGGGTGTTGCATGGTGTGAGGGCAAGGTAGTAGCATGGATAGAGGACTTTCTGACTGGTAGAAGGCAGAGAGGAGGGAAAAAGAGGTTTTTTTTTCAGGATGGCAGCTGTCAACTAGAAGTCCATGTTGGGATTACAACTATTCACATTACACATTAATGAACTGGATGAAAGAACTGGGGCATTATTACTAAGTTTGCAAATGACACAAAGATAGGTGGAGGAACAGGTGGGGGTTGAGGAAGTGGGAGGCTGCAGAAGGACATGAACAGGCTAGAAGAGTGGGTAAAGAAGAGGCAGATGGAATATAATGTGCACTTTGATGGGAAGAATAGAGGCGTAGATTATTTTCTAAATGGGAAAGGCTTCAGAAATCTCAAGGATAAAGGGACTTGAGAGCCCCATTTCAGGATTCTCTTAGGTTACATAAAGATTCAGTTGGCAGATAGGAAAGCAAATGCAATGTTGGCATTCATTTCAAAAGGGCTAGAATACAACAGCAGAGATGTACTACTGAGGCTGTGTAAGACCATGGTCAGACTCCATTTACAATATTATGAGTAGTTTTTGGCCTCGTATCTAAGGATGGATATACTGGCGCTGGAAGTGGTCCAGAGGAAGTTTACAAGAATGATCTCAGAAAGGAAGGGCTTACCATAAGATTAGCAATTGAAGATGCTGGGTCTGTACTCGATGGAGTTCAGAAGGATGACAGGGGATCTCATTGAAACTTACAGAATCCTAAGAGACCTGGGGAGAGTGCATGTGAAAAAGATATTTCCACTAATGAGAGAGACAAGGACAGGTGGCCCTGGTGGCACCAGGTTTCTAAGTGCTTCATGAAGTCCAGAGGAGCTGGCTGATCCTCTCAGACAGTCATCTAGAGACAAATCTCTGTGGCTGGACCAGCTGACCATGGAGATGCACAGGGTGTTCTACAATATTTGAGGGAACAAATGCACACGGGTCCTGGAGGAATGTTAAACAATCAGAGAGATGTTCCTCTTGTGGTTGAGAACGGTCACAGCTCTCCTACCAAAGAGAGATGTGTTCACCTTCTTAAAATCTGGAACCTGGTCTTCCTCTTCAGCATGGATTACAGAATCTTTGCGGGGTAGAATTGAAAAATGTGTTGCTGGAAAAGCGCAGCAGGTCAGGAAGCATCACAGGAGCAGGAGAATCGACGTTTCGGGTATAAGCCCTTCTTCAGGAATGAGGAGGGTGTGCCAAGCAGGCTAAGATAAAAGGTATGGAGGAGGGATTTGGGGGAGGGGCGTTGAGAATGCGATAGGTGGAAGGAGGTTAAGGTGAGGGTGATAGGCTGGAGAGGGGGTGGGGCGGAGGCGGAGAGGTTGGGAAGAAGATTGCACGTCAAGAAGGCAGTATTAAGGCTCAAGATGCAGTTTGATGACTGGATATGACTTCAGTATATTGCTGTAGTGTGTCTAATTAAGGTTAATGGGTCCTGAAGGGGCCCCTTTGATTTGAGCCTCCTGTAGAGGAATGTTGTCAGGTTTGGCTCAGATGGGCCAGATGTGAAGGCAGTCCATGATGACCTTCTCCTATGCATGGACTCAGTCAACCTGCTGAGGGTGTGAGAGTATCACAAGGGATACCCTGTGACATCATCTATAATGATTGACAATGATAGGTATTCCAGGTCAATCCTGCTCAATCGGTGGCAGGTGGATTTGTGCCAGAGGAGATCTTATACCTTATCATCTCCCTTACTTAGAAATCCATCTCAGCCCTGCTGAAGAGTCCAAGCTAGCAAAGCCAGCCTTCATCTACAGTGCCAGACAGGATCACTCTATGGGCTATTCTACAGGCTCCAGTGCTGGTCATGTACCAAATAATCACCACCACGTTGAGTTTTTCACTCAGTTGGTTTATTCCTCCAGAGTTTGTCATAAAGGACACTCATGGAATTCTTCTGGGGCAAGAAGCTGTATTTCAGTTGCCGCTAAAGTTCTGAGTCTTTCTTTTAGAAAAGGGGTCAGTTGCTGTTGTGTATTTGCAGTCAGTTGGTGACTTTCTGGCTTCACACTCTATATTGATTATAATGAGGGCAGCCAGGTGGACCTCATAGAATATGAGTTCCCTGATTGGGGCTGTTAACCTGGTTCACCACCCTTTTTCAACAAAAAAAAGAACAGAACTGTCAGACATCCTGTTCACTCTGAGGGAGCTGGATCACATCAAGGACTTTGCACGAGTAAATATAGAGTGACTTGGTGACAGGATACCAGCTTCTGTAGAAATATTTTACTACATTTTACTGAATTTCCTCCTGGATAGCCATGTATTTCTTCTACTGGTTGCGTGACTCAATTATAACATCCATAATGGTTAATGGATGTTCAAGGACCATTCCTCCCTAACACTTTAGGGAGTCAATTGTCTTTTACGACAGCCTGGTCTAGGTTTGAGACATTTTTACCTCAAGCCAGAATTCTCCTCCATCAAGAGTAGTAGCTGTAGTTCAAGAATCATCTCTCAGGTATCTGTACCTCCACCAGTCTGGCTTTGAGTGGCTGATGTGCTAGATGATGGAAGAGTGGAATGGATGACAGCAACTTGCTGGGCTGACATACGTTACTGGCCAGCAAATGGCCAAAGCCATCCAGAGCCTTAAAACAGCAGCACTAACCCTGAGGGCACTCGTAGTGTCAAGGCAGTTCATGCATGCAGTGGGCATTCATTTGAGCTGACTCCTGTCTGGCAGAATCACACACTGGCCGCAGACCCCATGACCTCCCATACAGACCTCACCGTACAATTGGAGTAATCTGTAGGAAATACCCTCCAAGTCTTCCCAGCTAGTCCATTGCAGTTTTCAGTTCAGACCTTTGTTGTACACTCTTCATTTCCTTTCCTATGTCTGCAATTTGGATATATCCTGGCATTAAATGGTAGTGCACTGCTAGTGTCTCTACCTCTGGGCCAGAAGAACCATGCAGGAGTCCCAACTCAGGCTATGGTGGCCATTGACATGTGTCATAACAAGTCCAAATAAACTAATTTTAAAATAATTTTTAGAAAGGAAAATGGTGGCAAAACTCTACCCTAACCACAAGCTGTCAGTGGCTGTGCCGACAGAGTCCATTCCTATCCCTTCATGAGTGAGACTTCGTATGGCTATTGCAGAATTGCCACATTGAGGTGGTTACTGATCCTAGTGAAGATGGTAACAGAAAACAAGTTAATGGGCGGCATAGAATCTGTGTTCGGTTATCATAGTATTTCCAAACAATAGGAAGAAAGAAACACAGTTGCAATCAGTTAATGAATCTGTTACATTCAGGATCAAGTGGGACATATATATTGTAATCATTATTTGAACATGGCACGGAGTTAAAGAAATGGCATTAAGCTGTATTTCTCGTTACAATCATTCTGAATGCCATGTTTCAATGTGCGTATTGTAACAAACAATGAAATGGTGTAAAGGCCCATAGTGAAAAAGCAACCTTCAGAATTAGAAACAGGCAAAAAGGTAAGGGACAAATGTCTACAAAAGAAACTTCCTTACTCATATTCCTAACTCTGTGGAATGCTGCTACGTTTATGATGTAAATTTATTAAATGCAATGTTTCCATAAAACTAAATTTAGTTGCAATTAAAATATAAGTACGAAAGACCAAGTTAAGAAATTATGTTAAAGATAATTATAATAAAGTGTACAGGTATAATAGGATATAGGAAAAGCTATTCTTCAGTGTGTTTTTTGGAGCAGTATGGGATTTTGCATCAGCATGCCACTCAGAAAGGGAGAAGCCAAAGCCAAATTTTGGCTGAAAAAGCACTTTATTTATTTTTGAAGTTCTATTTTACCTGAGATGATAGCAATCAGTCTTTCTGGGAGTGCAATGTAAGAGAGCAGAATAACCTGTCACATGTAGTGTAACTCCATTTCAGTTTGCCAATCATTTAGAAATTTGATAGATCTGGGTTCAACCCCAAGTTATGAACCCCTTGTCAACAGCCCCTCCAACACTGAAGGAGTGGTGGCTTGAAATTCACAGATAGAATATTAGCCTTGAAACCACATTCATACTTTACTGCATATGTACAATGCTTACTCTTCTGCTCGCAAAGGAGGGCCAAGGATTACTGGATAAACTTGACACTTTCTGACTGTTTTTACTGCGACCAACAGAACTTTTTTTTAAATCAACTTGACATGAATAAATAATGAACTATCAGATTGCATTGATTGTTTTCACTAACCTAAAAAAGCTGCCCATGAGATGCTTTGTTGGTAGTCGACTTCATAACTTTTGATTATGAAGTAAGATAACCTCATGAAAACAATTAAGACTGATGGAAAAATAAATATAAACTTTAAGTTTGCAGATTACTTCTCCTCTGTGAGTTGTTGTTAACATAAAAAAGGTTTTTTGTTTTCTTAAGCTGCAAATCATATCGCATGTTAAGTCACTGATCAAACCTCAGTCAACCAAGGAAAAGTACAAGAATCTATTCAAATCTCAAAGTGAGATAGCATTCACTCAATGTTTAATAAGGTTAGTATTTAAGGTTAGGCATCAGCAATCTGTCATCAAAGCCATCATCTATACGCCATATCTTCCCTGAATTTGCATGGAATTAATGTATTAACACTGACTACCAAGAACATCTCAACGTAGAGGACCATATGTAACTTATTTTCCTGACAAAAACAAGATGATACCATCACTTGAGTGCAATGCTTAACATAGTTTTCCTTGTGAGAATGGTTATTTTTTCTGGCAAACTTCAATTAACTTTCACTCTAGTGTTATTGTACTTAAGCGCCTGAGGCAGGATAAAATTTGAGTTAATGACAGAATTTCAAGAGGATGGAATCTACATTGTGTAAGGAATCTCTTAGACTAAGTTATAAATAGGAAGTTTATAAAATTGTTATGTTTGGGACTGTATCTTTAATTTAAGGTAAAGATGGAAGACTTGTGTCGCCTGCTCTGAATTCTGCTGAAAACAAGCTTGGGTGGCTTTGTTCTTAGAAGGTACTCAGGTAGTTTTACTGAGAGGAAGGTGCACACACATAACCAATGACCACACAACTCTCTTGATGTAGATAAACTGTACCAGATTTTGGTCAGATTTTGTAAGTGGTTATACTTTCATCAGTCTAGTAATTCCAATTATAGAATAGAGATGGGCTGTGAGAGGGGAATGTCCATAGGAAGTTACGATAAGACTAGATTACGGATTTCCTAAAAATAATTACTGGACCTCAAAGTTAGGGTCAGTCTGCAAGAATCTGAGAAAGAGAAAGAGAAATCTGAGAAAACAGAGGCAGCAAGTCACTATTGTTCACTGTGCACAGTCTGGGTAGGAAATCACACTTAGATTGAAGTAACCAAGGTCATACAAAGCTAGAAAATTTCCTTAGCTTTGGCTTAAAGGGAGGGATCTCCAGAATAACATAACTTCTCTAGTTGTTCCATACTGAAGTCTATAACTTTGCTATCATTCCAGTTCATCTCGTTTGCATCTTCTTCAAAGCTTTGTGAACCTTCTTAAATTGGGTGCCAAGAATTGGACACAATACTCTAACTATTATCCAAATGGTGTTCTATACAGGTTTAACTTATCTTTCTTGCATAAGTACTGTGTGCCTCTGTTTGTAAAGCCAAGGATCCCATTACATTTTTTTAAAAAACCTTATCAACTTACCTTATCACCGTCATAGTGCCAGGTTGTAACAAGTAATTCAGGTTTGAATATGTTATGTCAGCACAGAAGTTGCAGAATAGCTAAATCATTCTGTATCTTTACAATTCATCTTTTTTTTTCTGCTTTCCAAAGCAGCCAGATTTTAGTCAGCCAAAGATTCACTAATTTATGAAAGTATAGCTGTTATTATATAATTCTGAAAAACAAAAAGGTGATAAATCAAAGGAACAAATTTGTTATCTGACAAATAAAGTCTTCTGGTTAATATTTCTGACAGGCCAAGTAGACAATCTATTGACAATGAACTATTGATAATGAATTTAAAGTTGCTGCTTTTTGTAGATTGAATGCATTTCCACTGTAATACCCACGTAATGTAATTCCTTTCAAAGAAAATAAACTCCACAAAGCTTGTGTAAAAACAAGGAGTGAAATTTCTATCATAGACAAGGTAGTGAAGAGTATTGCGTTATTTTGAGACCAAGGTTGAGATGAGATCAGGCATAACTGTATAAAATGGTGTGACAGGCTCGAGCATCTGAAATGGTAAAAACAATGACTGCAGATGCTGAAAACCAAATACTGGATTAGTGGTGCCGGAAGAGCACAGCAGTTCAGGCAGCATCCAACGAGCAGCGAAATCGACGTTTCGGGCAAAAGCCCTTCATCAGGAATGAAGGCAGTGAGCCTGAAGCGTGGAGAGATAAGCTAAAGGAGGATGGGAGTGGGGAGAGAGTAGCATAGAGTAGAATGGGTGAGTGGGGGAGGAGATGAAGGTGATAGGTCAAGGAGGAGAGGGTGGAGTGGATAGGTGGAAAAGGAGATAGGCAGGTAGGACAAGTCATGGGGACAGTGCTGAGCTGGAAGTTTGAAGGATGAGGTGGGGGAAGGGGAAATGAGGAAGCTGTTGAAGTCCACATTGATGCCCTGGGGTTGAAGTGTTCCGAGGCGGAAGATGAGGCGTCCTTCCTCCAGGCGTCTGGTGGTGAGGGAGCGGCGGTGAAGGAGGCCCAGGACCTCCATGTCCTCGGCAGAGTGGGAGGGGGAGTTGAAATGTTGGGCCACGGGGCAGTTTGGTTGATTGGTGCGGGTGTCTCGGAGATGTTCCCTAAAGCGCTCTGCTAGGAGGCGCCCAGTTTCCCCAATGTAGAGAAGACCACATCGGGAGCAACGGATACAATAAATGATATTAGTGGATGTGCAGGTGAAACTTTGATGGATGTGGAAGGCTCCTTTAGGGCCTTGGATAGAGGTGAGGGAGGAGGTGTGGGCACAGGTTTTACAGTTCCTGCGGTGGCAGGGGAAAGTGCCAGAATGGGATGGTGGGTCGTAGGGGGGTGTGGACCTGACCAGGTAGTCACGGAGGGAACGATCTTTGCGGAAGGCGGAAAGGGGTGGGGAGGGAAATATATCCCTGGTGGTGGGGTCTTTTTGGAGGTGGCGGAAATGTCAGCGGATGATTTGGTTTATGCGAAGGTTTGTAGGGTGGAAGGTGAGCACCAGGGGCGTTCTGTCCTTGTTACGGTTGGAGGGGTGGGGTCTGAGGGCAGAGGTGCGGAATGTGGACGAGATGCGTTGGAGGGCATCTTTAACCACGTGGGAAGGGAAATTGCGGTCTCTAAAGAAGGAGGCCATCTGGTGTGTTCTATGTTGGAACTGGTCCTCCAGGGAGCAGATACGGCGGAGGCGGAGAAATTGGAAATACGGGATGGCATTTTTGCAACAGGTTGGGTGGGAAGAGGTGTAATCCAGGTAGCTGTTGGAGTCGGTGCGTTTGTAAAAAATGTCAGTGTCAAGTCGGTCATCACTAATGGAGATGGAGAGGTCCAGGAAGGGGAGCGAGGTGTCAGAGATGGTCCAGGTAAATTTAAGGTCAGGGTGGAATGTTTTGGTGAAGTTGATGAATTGCTCAACCTACTCACGGGAACACGAGGTGGCGCCAATGCAGTCATCAATGTAGCAGAGGAAGAGGTGGGGAGTGGTGCCGGTGTAATTACGGAAGATCAACTGTTCTACATAGCCAACAAAGAGACAGGCATAGCTGGGGCCCATCCTCTCCAGACGTCCCCAACAGTACCCTTCCACTGATACTCTCATTCGTTTGGCCGAACTGAACAATTTCTCCTTTGAATCCTCCCACTTCCTCCAGACCATGGGCACACGTATGGGCCCCAGCTATGCCTGTCTCTTTGTTGGCTATGTAGAACAGTTGATCTTCCGTAATTACACCAGCACCACTCCCCACCTCTTCCTCCGCTACATTGATGACTGCATTGGCGCCATCTCGTGTTCCCGCGAGGAGGTTGAGCAATTCATCAACTTCACCAACACATTCCACCCTGACCTTAAATTTACCTGGACCATCTCTGACACCTCGTTCCCCTTCCTGGACCTCTCCATCTCCATTAGTGACGACCGACTTAACACTGACATTTTTTACAAACCCACCGACTCCCATAGCTACCTGGATTACACCTCTTCCCACCCTATCTCTTGCAAAAATGCCATCCCGTATTCCCAATTTCTCCTCCTCCGCTGTATCTGCTCCCAGGAGGACAGTTCCACCATAGAACACACCAGATGGCCTCCTTCTTTAAGACCGCAATTTCCCTTCCCACGTGGTTAAAGATGCCCTCCAACGCATCTCGTCCACATTCCGCACCTCTGCCCTCAGACCCCACCCCTCCAACCGTAACAAGGACAGAACGCCCCCGGTGCTCACCTTCAACCCTACAAACCTTCGCATAAACCAAATCATCCGCCGACATTTCCGCCATCTCCAAAAAGACCCCACCACCAGGGATATATTTCCCTCCCCACCCCTTTCAGCCTTCCGCAAAGATCGTTCCCTCCGTGACTACCTGGTCAGGTCCACACCCCCCTACGACCCACCCTCCCATTCTGGCACTTTCCCCTGCCACCGCAGGAACTGTAAAACCTGTGCCCACACCTCCTCCCTCACCTCTATCCAAGGCCCTAAAGGAGCCTTCCACATCCATCAAAGTTTCACCTGCACATCCACTAATATCATTTATTGTATCCGTTGCTCCCGATGTGGTCTTCTCTACATTGGGAAGACCGGGCACCTCCTAGCAGAGCGCTTTAGGGAACATCTCCGAGACACCCGCACCAATCAACCAAACCGCCCCGTGGCCCAACATTTCAACTCCCCCTCCCACTCTGCCGAGGACATGGAGGTCCTGGGCCTCCTTCACCACCGCTCCCTCACCACCAGACGCCTGGAGGAAGAACGCCTCATCTTCCGCCTCGGAACACTTCAACCCCAGGGCATCAATGTGGACTTCAACAGCTTCCTCATTTCCCCTTCCCCCACCTCATCCTAGTTTCAAACTTCCAGCTCAGCACTGTCTCCTTGACTTGTCCGGACCTGTCCGACCTGCCTATCTTCTTTTCCACCTATCCACTCCACCCTCTCCTCCTTGACCTATCACCTTCATCTCCTCCCCCACTCACCCATTCTACTCTATGCTACTCTCTCTCCACCCCCACCCTCCTCTAGCTTATCTCTCCACTTCAGGCTCACTGCCTTTATTCCTGATGAAGGGCTTTTGCCTGAAACGTCGATTTCGCTGCTCGTTGGATGCTGCCAGAACTGCTGTGCTCTTTCAGCACCACTAATCCAGTATCGAGCATCTGAAATGTCTACTCCTGTTCATAGTTCTAATGTTCTTCACTTTTACTGTTCTTCTCTTCTGTCCATAATGGAGATGTTCTTTTTGAAGTCTTGTTTTTCTCTTTAAAAATCGGCAGTGATGTGCTTTCCCAAACCCTGTTTGCAAAGTCTATTCTAGAAATGACCTACAGAAAATTCTCTAGGCTTCAGGCAAAGTCGGGTTGATTTATGTATTCAAAAATTCCAGGAAATGGTGCATAACACATGATCACTCATACATGTATCTAAGGAAGAAAGAAAGAGAAAGGACAAAGGAGAAGTTACATATTACTTAAAATCAACATTAGTTCACATGAATTAGAGTCATTCAGGACTTCCAATTGACAGTGTAAGGAAGGCCCTTTCACTGGTCAGATGTGGTCAAATTTCAGCACTTGTAAACTGCGAATTATTTTAAGTTGTAGGTGAAATAACCTGTACAGGATTCTTTTTAAAAGAGATTGAGATCAGGAGCAGGTGTCAGATAAGCCTGGAAATGCTTATGATGTCAAAACAGGAAGTGCTGGAGAAACTCAACAGGTTTGGCAACATCTGTGAAGAAAGAAACAGAGTTAATGTTTTGATTTTTAGATATCTTTTTTCACAACTTAAAGTGGTTAGAAAATTGCATTTTTTATGTTGTAGGGGAGAACATGGAACAGATACCCAACACAAAGGGATTGTTACTGGTGCTGAA
The DNA here is from genome assembly GCF_047496795.1 of Chiloscyllium punctatum. Lineage (NCBI taxonomy): Eukaryota > Metazoa > Chordata > Chondrichthyes > Orectolobiformes > Hemiscylliidae > Chiloscyllium > Chiloscyllium punctatum. The sequence goes on from NC_092740.1 coordinate 61,804,138, forward strand.
GAGAAGATAGGAGTGCAAAAAAAGCATACGAATGAAGGTGTGGAAAGGCAAAAATAGGTCTGCTCTCTCAGAGCAAAATCAAGAAGACACAAAGATACAGCAGCGTGTGTATGCGATTATTTGGGCGATAGTGGGGATGGAAGATGCTTACAGTTGTTGAACTCAATATTAAGTCCTCGTGCTTAAAATGTTTCTAAATGGAAGACCAAGTCTTGTTCCTTGAGCTTGTGTGTTGTGCTTTGTTGGAAAAAATGTTAATGTGAGAACAAGTTGGTTTATTGAAATGGCGTACAAGTGAGATGTCAGAGTCATTCTATGGATAGAATATTAAGTTTGGTCTCACCAATGTAAAGGAGAATGTGATTGGTGGTGGCATCCTACTGGAGGTGGTGGAAATAGTGGGGGTCATCCTTTGAATGTGGAGACTAGTGGGGTAGAAAGTGAGATCAAGAGGAATCCTATCATCACTCTGGAAGGAAGGAAAGAGAAGAAAGCAGAAGTGCAGGAGATAGATCAGGTATGGTTGAGAGTTCAGATGTGGTGCTGGAAAAGCACAGCAGGACAGGCAACATCCAAGGAGCAGGAGAATCAAAGTTTGGGGCATAAGCCCTTCATCAGGAATGAGGCTTGTGAGCCATGGGGGTAGAGATTTCCTTGTAAAGAGACGAGGAGAACTTCTTCAAGGTCGGCATCTTTGGAAGAGGCTTCGCAGTAACGTTAAAAGCAACCAGGAGAAAGTGAGGACTGCAGATGCTGGAGATGAGAATCGAAGAGTGTGGTGGCAGAAAAGCAATTGGCACATGCATTCACCTTGTTGCAGGTTAATCATGCCAGGCGACTGATGGTGTGGTTTTTTTTGTCAGAGGATGGGGGCTCTAGTCATGGCCTGGAAAGCTGAATGCAACCTCACCCCTAAACCCCAGACCATTTGGATGACCTCAGCCCCACTTTCTGCCCATCTGGCAGCAACTGAGCTGCCCTTGAAACTTTAATTCCTTTTTAAAAGGTGAATGCCCACCTCCAGAACCTGCCTTCCAAGCTAGCAGTTCTTCAGTCTCAGCAACACCAGTAGTTGTGATAGGATGCTTTGATGTACACCATTGTCAGAACAAGGCCAGTGGGCTTGGGGGTCCCAGAAACTAATTCCAAAGGTCCTGTGGCTGCCATCCAGATATAGGGGGCTTCACTGCAGTAAAAGGGAGGCTTTTAGATTCCTGGATCATTGGGACTATTTTCAGGGAAGGTGAAAAGTACAAATGGGACAGTCTGCATTTGAACCACATTCAGACCAACATCCTTGCAGGGAGTTAGCTAGTGCTGTTCGGAGGAGTTTAAAACAAGTATAACGGGGAGAGGGGACACAGAATATTAATGAAATAGAGACACATCATGCTAAAGCAAAGGAAGCAAGTAACAATGAGTTTAGCTATGTTGAGTGTCAAGAGAGTAAGGCAAGGTTGGATAGTCTTTAATGCTAAGAGTGTAATAGGTAAGACTGATGAATTAATGGCATGGATTTACAGATGCAAGTATGATATTGTTGCTATGACAGCAACATGGTTGAGGGAAGGGCGTGGACTGCCAACTCAACATTCTGAGATATAGGGTCTTTAGGTGATAAAGAGAAGGTGTAAAAAGGGTGGTAGTATAGCACTATTAATTAAGAAGTCAGTTACTGCAAGAAGAGGAGATGGTATCTTGGATGGGTCCTCAAATGAGGCTTTGTGGGTAGAACTTTTGAATGTTAAGGGGGCAGCCACTTTTCTGGGAGTGTATTATAGGCCCCTAAAGAGTCAGCAAGAAATAGAGGAGCAAATATGTAGGCAGTTCACCGAAGTATGTAAGGTAATAATCAGGTAGTTATACGAGAGGATTTCAACTTTCCCAACATAAGTTGGGGCAGTCCTAGTGTTAAGGATTTAGAGGGGAAAGATTTCTTGAAATGTATTAGGAAATTTTTTGTATCAATATGTAGAAAGTCCAACACGCGATGGTGCAGGATCTTGTTCTGGGGAAGAAGCCGGACAAATGTTTGATGTGGTGATGGAGGAACATGTTCATGATAGTGACCACAACATGGTATGGTTCAAAGGAAATAAATGGCTGCAAAAGATGACTTTAGATTAGGGGAAGGCAGATTGTGTTACAATAAAGCAGGATTTGGCCACAGTAGACTGGGAACAGCTCCTTCCGGGTAAGTCTAAGTGGAGCATTGGAAGGCATTCAAAAAGGAGCTGGGGAGAATACAGGTCTCTGTAGGAGTAATAAGTTCAGAGAACTCTGGGTGTCTAGGACAATTATGGACTGAATAGAGAAGAAGAGAAGAGTTTTTAGCAAGACTAATTTAGCAATTCAGCTGCGGTCCTTGAGGAACACAGGAAGGACAGGAGGTAAATTACAAAAGCAATTAGAATAGCAAAAAGGGGGCATGAAAAAGGACTTGTGAACAGGATTAGGGAGAATCCTCAGATATTTTATAAATACATTAAAGAGAAGAGGTTAACCAGGGAAAGAGTAGGGCCCATTAGGGATCAAGGCAGCAACCTGTGTGTGAAGTTGCAAGATATTGGAATGGTGTTGAATGAATACTTAGAACATAGAGTATAGAATTTAACACAGTATAGGCCCTTCAGCCCTTGATGTTGTGCTGAACTTTCATCCTACTCTATGATCAAACTAAGATACATACCCTTCATTTTACAATCCATGTGTCTAACCAAGAGTCGTTTATATGTCCTTAATGTATCTGACTACTACCACTGCTGCCAGTCCATTCCACACACCCACCACATTCTGTGTAAAGAACCTACCTCTGACATCTCCCTCTAATTTTCCTCCAATCATTAAAATGATACCCCTTTGTGATAGCAATTTCTGCCCTGAGAAAAACTGTCTGGCTATCCACACTCTCCATACCTCTCATCACCTTATACACTTCTATTAAGTCATTTCTCATGCTTCTTCGCTCCAATGACAAAAGCCCCAGCTCTCTCAACCTTTCTTCATAAGACATGCCCTCCAGTCCATGCAGCATCCTGGCAAATCTCCTCTGCACCCTCTCTAAAACTTCCATATCCTCCCTATGATGAGGCAACCAGAACTGAACACAACATTCCAAGTTTGGTCTAACCATGGCTTTATAGAGCTGCAGCAAAACCTCACGGCTCTTAAATTCAATCCCCCTGCTAATGAAAGCCAACACACCATACGCCTTCTTAACAACCCTTTCAAGTTGGGTGGCAACTTTGAGGGATCTATGGATGTAGACCCCAAGATCCCTGTGTTCCTCCACATTGCCAAGAATCCTGCCTTTAACCCTGTAATCTGCATTCAAATTTGACCTTCCAAAGTGAATCACTTCACACTTCTCTAGGTTGAACTCCATCTGCCACTTTCAGCCCAGCTCTGCATTGTGACAATATCCAATTGCAACTTACAACAGCCCTCCACACTATCCACAACTCCAACAACCCTTGTGTCATCAGCAAACTTACTAAACCACCCTTCCACTTCCTCATCCAAGTCATTTATAAAAAACCATAAAGAGCAGAGCTCCCAGAACAGATCCTGTGGAACACCATTGGTCACGGAGCTCTATTCCGAATAGTTTCCATTTACTATCACCCTCTGCCTTCGATGGGCCAGCCAATTCTGTAACCAGCCAGCCAAATTTCCTTGCATCCCATGCCTCCTTACTGTCTGAATGAGCCTACCATGGGGAACCTTATCAAACGCTTCGCTAAAATCTATATTCACCACATTCACTGCTCTACATTTATCAATGTGTTTCATCACATCCTCAAAGAATTCAATAAGGTTTGTGAGACATGACCTGTCCCAGACAAAGCCATGCTGACTGTCTCTAATCAAACAATGCATTTCCAAATGATCATAAACACTCAGAACCCTCTCTAATAATTTTCCCACTATTGACATGACTGACTGATCTGTAATTCCCAGGGTTATCCATATTCCCTTTCTTGAACAAGGGAATAACATTTGCCACCCTCCAAACCACCTGGCACTACTCCAGTGGACAGTCCAGTCGCAAAGATCATAGCCAAAGGTGCAGCAATCTCTTCCCTTGCTTTCTATAGTAACCTTGGGTATATCCCAGCTGGTCCAGGGGACTTATCTATCCTCATGTTTTTCAAAATTTTCAGCACATCCTCCTTCTTAACCTCAACCTGTTTGAGCAGATCAGCTTGTTTCACACTGTCCTCAAAAATGATAAGGTTCCTCTCGCTGATGAATACTGAAGCAAAGTATTCACTAAGGACCTTCCCTACCTCCTCTGACTCCAGGCATAAATTCCCTCCACTATCCCTGATCACTCTGGCCATCCTCCTGTTCCTCATGTAAATGTAGAATGTAAATGTAGAATTCCTTAATCCTACCTGCTAAAGCTTTTTCATGCCCCCTTATAGCTCTCCTAAGTCCATTCTTCAGTTCCTTCCTGGCTACCTTGTAACCCTCTAGAGTCCTGTCAGATCCTTGCCTCTTCAACCTTAAGTAAGCTTCTTTCATCCTCTTGACTAGATGTTCCACATCTCTTGTCACCCGAGGTTCCTTCATCCTATCATCCCTTTCTTGTCTCAATGGAACAAATATATCTGACTTGCATTCCCTGAGAATATCTCTTCCCAATTTATGCTGCACCATTCCTGCCTAGTAGCATTGTATTTCCTCCTACCCCAATTAAATGCTTTCCCATACCAACTGCTCCTATCACTCTCCATGACTATAGTAAATGTCAGGGAGTTGTGATCACCATCACCATAATGCTCTCCCATAGGGAGATCTGACACTTGACCTGGTTCATTGCCAAGCATCAAACCCAATATGATGTCCCCTCTAATCAGTCAAAGAAAGCACCGTCCACATTAATCCAAAATCCTTTCGTCGGTAGCAAAGGAGAACCACTGTTGCTGCCCAGTTCTCTTCAGTCTTCAGTCTGGAAAGGAGAACATAGGGACAGAATTCAGGAACAGGGACTGTGAAGAACTTGCACAGCTGAAGTAGGAAATGGGCAGCTATTGGAGGCTCTGCCAGGCTTAAAAAAGGAAAGATCCCCTGGCCTAGATGAATTGCATCCCAGGCTGCTGTTGGAGGTGAGGTAGGAAATGTTTTCTTTCAAAAATATACTTTATTCATAAATACTTTGATGATCTCTACAACTGGACATGCCATACATATGTAAACATTCCATTTGTTTGCATATCGAGACTGAGTAATCATTCCTATTTACAGGTCTGTACGATTACATTTTTAGCTGAGGTGTCAGCAGGGTCCAAATGACTGCGTGGGCCCCTGTTCTTCTTTAGGCAGGCAGATGTTACACGGTGGTCTTTCCCCACCACGCCTTGGTGGCAGCTGCCCCAAGCTTCAGCGCGTCCCTCAACACGTAGTCCTGGACCTTGGAATGTGCCAGTCCACAACACTCAGTCGAGGTCAACTCCTTCAGCTGGAAGATCAACAGGTTTCGGACTGCCCAGAGAGCATCCTTCACCGAGTTGATGATCCTCCAGGCACAGTTAATGTTCATCTCGGTGTGCATCCCGGGGAACAGGCCGTAGAGCACGGAGTCCCGCATCACAGTGCTGCTTGGGACGAACCTTGACAAACACCACTGCATTCCTCTCCAGACTTCTTCTACATAGGCACATTCCAGAAGGAGGTGTGTGACAGTCTCGTCCCCCCCGCAGCCGCTTCGAGCGCAGCGTGCAGTGCGGCTGAGAGTCCGGGCGTGCATGAAGGATCTCACAGGCAGAGCCCTTCTCACCACCAGCCAAGCCATGTCTTGGTGCTTGTTGGAAAGTTCTGGCGATGAGGCATTCTGCCAAATGGCTTTGACAGTCTGCCCAGGGAACCGCTCGATAGGATCTGCCCTCTCCTTTTCCCGAAGGGTCTCAAGGACACTACGTGCTGACCACTTCCTGATGGACTTGTGGTCAAAGGTGTTTTTCTTCATTAACTTCTCCACGAAGGACAGGTGATACGGAACAGTCCAACTATTCGGAGCGTTCCACAGCAGTGACGCCAGGCCCATCCTTCGCAACACCGGGGACAGGTAGAACCTCAGTACGTAGTGATACTTGGTGTTTGCGTACCGGGGATCCACGCACAGCTTGATGCAGCCACACACAAAGGTGGCCATCAGGGTGAGGGTAGCATTGGGCATATTTTTTCCCCTGTTGCCCAGATCTTTGTACAGCAAGTCCCTTCGGACCCAGTCCATCTTTGACCTCCATATAAACTGGAAGATGGCCCGGGTGACTGCAACGGCACAGGTTCTGGGAATAGGCCAGACCTGTGCCACGTATAATAGCAATGACAGTGCCTCACACCTGATGACCAAGTTTTTTCCCGCGATGGAGAGCGACGGTAGCTTCCATCTGCCCAGTTTCTGCCTCACTTTGCTGATACGCTCCTCCCAAGACTTAGCGCACGCCCCGGCCCCCCCGAACCAAATACCCAGCACCTTCAGGTGGCCGGTCCTGACAGTGAAGGGGATAGAGGATTGGTCGGCCCAGTTCCTGAAGAGCATGGCCTCACTCTTGCCTCGGTTTACCTTGGCCCCCGAGGCACATTCGAACTGGTCACATATACACATAAGTCTGCGCACGGGCAGCGGATCTGAGCAGAAAACGGCGACATCATCCATGCACAGGAAGGCCTTAACCTACAGGCCCCCATTGCCAGGAATAGTCACCCCTCTCAGGCTTGCATCCTTCCTGATGGACTCGGCAAATGACTCTATGCAGCACACAAACAAGGCAGGAGAGAGAGGACAGCCCTGCCTGACTCCAGATCTGAATGGGAAACTATCTGATTCCCACCCATTGATTGAGACTGCACTGACAATGTTGGTGCAGAGCAGTCTGATCCAATTGCAGATTCCCTCCCCAAAGCCCATTTTGAAGAGAACATCTCTCATATACCTGTGTGATATCCTGGCAAAGGCTTTCTCCTGGTCCAGGCTGATCAGGCAGGTGTCCAACCCTCTGTCCTGCACGTAGGCGATCGTATCCCTGAGGAGTGTGAGACTCTCAGCGATCTTCCTGCCCGGCACAGCACAGGTTTGGTCAGGGTGAATCACCGAGCCCAGAGCAGACCTGACCCGGTTGGCGATTACCTTTGACAGAATTTTGTAATCCGCATTCAACAGTGAGATTGGTCTCTAATTTTTGAATTCCTCCCCCTCCCCCTTCCACTTGTAGATGGGGATGATGATGCCTTTCCTCATGGATTTACTTATGATACCTGCCCAAAGCACACTGACATACACCTCCAGCAGGTCCTGGCCAATCAAGTCCCACAGAGTGGAATAGAGCTCGACCGGTAAGCTGTCGTTTCCAGGAGTTTTATTCTTTTCGAAGGACTCGAGGGCCTTGGTCAACTCATCCAGAGATAGCGGTTGGTCCAGCCTCTCGCGTGTTCTGTCGTCTAAGACCTCTATGATAGAGGACAGGAACGTCTGGGAGGCCGCGCTGTCGGTCGGCTTCGCGTCATACAGATTGGCATAGAAGGATTTACTGATCTTCGTGACGTCAGCCTGAGATGACGTTATGGAGCCATCTTCTTCCTTCAGGCTGCTGAGCACGGAGCTCTCTTTGTGAACCTTCTGGAAGAAGAAACGTGAGCACGTCTCGTCCTGCTCCACCGAGCGGACACTGGACCGGAAGATTATCTTGGAGGCCTCCGAGGCAAAGAGCGAGGCTCCTTGAGGTCCTCCGTGACATCAAACCCCATCGTCTGCAGCAGGAGCAGGTTCTGCATACTTTCCTGGAGCTGGGACAGTTTTCCCCGCCTCTCTCTCGCCTCCTGAACACCTTTGAGGATGAAGAACCTCTTGATGTTCCCTTTTACTGTTTCCCACCAGTCTGCTGGGGACTCAAAGAGGGCCTTCACGGTTCTCCAACCTGTGTAGTCCCTCTTGAGCTCCTCAATGTTTCGCGGGGTCAACAGCTTTGGGTTCAGCTTCCACATTCCCTTACCAGCCTGCTGCTCGTCCTGTAGGTGGCAGTTGGACAGCAGGCAGTGGTCAGAGAAGACCACCGGCTTCTCTGGTGGGTCTGACCAAGAGCGTTCGGGACACAAGGACACAAACAGGTAATCCATCCTTGAGCGGATAGACCCGTCTGCCTGTGACCAGGTGTATTGATGCTGTGCTCCGTCTGCAGGGGTGCTGAAGACGTCGTGCAGCTTGGCATCTTTTACCGTGTCCATCAGGGCTCTGGATGTGGTGTCGAGTTTACTGTCCCCCCCCCCCCCCACCGCTGGATCGTCCACCTGCATCAATGATACAGTTGAAGTCTCCAGCCAGAATGACCGGCCTGGACATAACCAGCAACAATGGAAGCTGCTGCAGGACGGTCAACCGTTCACTCTTACCCTCTGGGGCGTACACATTAGTCAGTCTTAGGGGAGCATTCCTGTACATGACGTCAGTGACAAGGAGGCACCCGCCCACAACCTCCTTAACCTCAGAGATGGTGAAGTTGCCTCCTCGCAACAGGATACCCAGGCTGGAGGCGCGGCTATTGTTGCCCCCCGACCAAACTGACGGCCCATGGGCCCACAAGCTCGACCATCTCCTGTAGCTACTGAGGTGCGGTATCCCACACTCCTGCAGAAACAGGACGTCTGCTTTAACGATGGCCAGGAAGGCTGTCGTAGAAACACATCGCGTAGCCGATTTGATGCTACGCACATTGATGCTGGCAATTTTTAACCCCATTTTAATAGTTTACGAGGTTAACAGTGTCCATTTGCTGCTGGTCTTGCCCCTCTGGGGTAGCTGTGTGCATCCCTGTGGTGGCGGCAAACTGCTGGATCCTCCCAGGGCTGAGGTAGCTGTCCGGCTCCATGCTGGAGCCATTTCCCTGCTCTGGTGTCTTCGGGTCAGGTCCAGGGTCCGCACCGTCCAGTTCTCCATCTGACAGCGGGGCTGTCACAGGACCGCTGCTCCCAGTTACCTGGAGCTGTGGGCCGGTGGGTACCTCTTGGTTCTCACTGGGTGGGGGGAGGCCTTTATCCATCCCCTCAGAGGGATCGTCTTTTCCTGCTTGGGTGGTGCTGCCCTCCTTTTTCCCCACGGCGCTCTGTCTCTTCCTCTGGTGCCGACCCTCCTTGCACCCGTCCTCACCGTCGGAAGAGCTGCCTGTATCCTCGTCGTGTAGGTGTCGCTTCCCCCTTCGCTTGGTGGCTTTGGGGCCCTTGAGAGGTTTCCTCTTCCTGCTTTTGACAGTAATCCAATCTTCTGCTTCCTTTGATCCCTCCTCTTCCATTTCCTCCGTCTGTCTTGAAGGAGCTTGGATCGGCTGTGCATCTCCCCTCTGTGCCGTCTGCTCCGCTACAGCCTGCCCTTCCTTCTGGGTGCCTCCAGACACTGTTCCCGTGCTGTTTTGTGGTACATTGCTGGTCTTCGGCGGTCCACGGCTCGTGTTACCACCTTCAGCCATCTGTGCGTAGGTGGCGGCCCTTCGTCTTGGGCAGGCCTTGTACATGTGGCCCGCCTCTCTGCAAAGATTACAGTTCTTGGCCTCCTTACATTCCTTGGTCGGGGGGGCCTTCCTGCTTGCAGTTTTGGCAGACGGTCACCTTACAATCCGCAGCCATGTGGCCTGACCTCCCACAGGTTCAGCACACTTTCGGCTGCCCTGCATATGTCAGGTAACCTCTGCTTCCTCCGATGGCAAAGCTGGAGGGTGGGTGGAGGATGTTCCCACTGGCATCGACCCTCAGGGTTACCCTGACCTGTTGTTTGCTGGTCCAGATCCCAAAAGGATCGACCACATCAGTACTCTCTCCCTCAACCTGGACGTATCTCCTCAAGAAGGTCATCAGGACACCTGCTGCTGGGACATGAGGGTTGTACACGTGGATTGTTACAACCCAACTCGCCTGCACAGGAAGCACACACAACAGGACCGCCAACAAGATAGAGAATAGAGGTTCCCCTTCCTTCTCCTTGAAGACCTTCCAGAGCTGCTCACAATTCTTCACGCTCCTGAACGTCACGTCAAAATAGCCTGCCACAGGGAAATCCTACAGGCAATACATGTCCACTGCTTCGAACCCACAACACTCCAGCCAAATCTTCTTCACAAACACCATCTGATTGACTGGTGTGTGCTCCTCCACCTTCTTCACAGTCACCCTGACTGTGTTGCGAATGCCCTGGCCTGGGCTGCGAGCGGCTGCTGAGGCCATAGCTCTGAGGTTGGCTGGTACCTGAATTGGCGTTAGGCCGAAGCGAGCATAAAGATCCACCAAGAGCAGGTCAGCACAACCAAATGATCCTCCAACGTCCAATCACGATCCAGCGATGGTCTCCAGCAGCTCCGACGACTCGCAACACGATCCTCGTGATTTCTCCCCTGCCAGCACACGTCCGCTGCGTCGAACCTGCAGCACTCGAGCAGAATCTCTTCCTCTGGTCCTCAGGAACTACACATATTCTGAAGTGAGGTAGGAAAATAAGACCATAAGACATAGGAGTGGAAGTAAGGCCATTCGGCCCATCGAGTCCATTCCGCCATTCAATCATGGCTGATGGGCACTTCAACTCCACTTACCCGCATTCTCCCCGTAGCCCTTAATTCCCCGAGACAACAAGAATCTATCAATCTCTGCCTTGAAGACATTTAGCGTCCCGGCCTCCACTGCACTCTGCGGCAATGAATTCCACAGGCCCACCACTCTCTGGCTGAAGAAATGTCTCCGCATTTCTGTTCTGAATTTACCCCCTCTAATTCTAAGGCTGTGTCCACGGGTCCTAGTCTCCTCACCTAACAGAAACAATTTCCTAGCATCCACCCTTTCCAAGCCATGTATTATCTTGTACGTCTCTATTAAGTTTCCCCTTAATCTTCTAAACTCCAATGAATACAATCCCAGGATCCTCAGCCGTTCCTCATATGTTAGACCTACCATTCCAGGGATCATCCGTGTGAATCTCCGCTGGGACTGTGACTCAAATTTTAATTCCTCTTTGCCACGGAGAAGTCCCAGAGGATTGGAGGACAGCTAAGGTGGTTCCACTTTTCAAAAAGAGTGGTAGAGATGATCCAGGAAATTACAGACCAGGGAGTCTCATGTCATTGGTAGGGAAACAATTGGAGAAAATTCTGAAGGAGTGAATTAATACCCACTTGGAAAGGCATGAATTAATGAGGGATAGTCAGCCTGGCTTTGTCAGAGGGAGGTCATACCTAACAAATTTGTGAGAGTGTTTTGAAAATATGATCAAGTGTGTAGATAACAGAAGTTCATTAAATGTTGTTTATATGGATTTTAGCAAAGCTTTTTACAAGGTTCTACATGGGAGACTGATTAAGAAGGTCAAAACTTATGAAATTCAGGGAAACTTAGCAGAATGGATCAGAAACTGGCTTAGTAATAGGACACAAAGCGTTCTGGTAGAAGGCTGTTATAGTGACTGGAGGCTGGTGTCCAGTGACGTATCACAAGGATCAGACACTGGGACCCTTGTTGTTTGTTATATATATAAATGATAATAGAAGAAAATCTAGGAGGGATGTTAAGCAAATTTCCAGATGACGCCAAGATTGGTAGAGTGATTAATCACAAAGAAGATTTCAGTTACAGGGCTATGTAAATGGGTTGATCAGGTGGGCAGAGTAGTGGCAGAAGGTATTTAACTCTGAAAAATGTGAGGTGATGCACTTTGGAAGAAGAAACAAAATGAGAGAGTATTTAATAATGGCAAGACACTGGCTAAGTTATAGGAGTAGAGAGATCGAGGGGGAATTGTTCACAGATCTCTGATGTTAGCAAAGCATGTGAACAGGATAGTTAAGAAGGCATATGGGACACTTGCTTTCATCAGTCATGGCATAGAGTATAAGAACAAGGAGGTAATGCTGGAGTTGTACAGAGCATTGTTTCGGCCACAGATGGAGTCCTATTACAGTTCTGGTCACTTCACTACAGGAAGAATGTGATAACACTAGAGGGGATACAGAGGAGGTTCATCAGAGTGTTGCCAGAGATGGCGCAATTGAGATATAAGGAGAGACTAGATGGGCTTGGATCATTTTTTCTAGTGTGGAGGAGTCTGAGAGGGAACATGATTGAGATTATGAGGGGTATGGACAGGGCGGATAGAGAACAGCTGTTCCTTTTGAGGGGTCAATCATGAGAGGGCATAGTTTTAGAGTAAGGGTAAGGCAATTGAGAGGGGATTTGGGAGAAATGTTTTTCACTCAGCAGGTGGGGGGGAATCCAGAATACACGGCTTGAGAAAGTAGTGGAGGCAGCAAACCCTCCAACTGTAAAACTATTTGGATGAGAACTTCAAATATCATAACCTTCAAGGAAATGGTATAAGTGCAAGAACTTGGGACCTTTATAGGGTAGTTATATCAGTGCAGACTCGGTGGACCAAAAGGCTTTTTCTGGGCTGGCATGAATCCATGAGTCAATGAGCCATAGTGTTTGTCATTAGCTGAGCACCAAACCCCAAACCCACCCCCATCCTGCAGAGCTACACAGGCAGGCTCCTGTGTGGTTTCTCCATGTGGTAGAAGGCCCACCCATCACTGGTAAAATGTCAATGGCAGCTAGCAGAGTAACTTCATTGATGACATAACTGTGGCAATTGGCCATCTGCAGAAAAACAGGGAGGGCACCACTCTCCACCTCTTCCTCCGCTACATTGATGACTGCATTGGCGCCACCCCGTGCTCCCGCGAGGAGGTTGAGCAAGTCATCAACTTCACCAACACATTCCACTCTGACCTTAAATTTACCTGGATCATCTCTGACACCTCCCTCCTCTTCCTGGACCACTCCATCTCCATTAATGACGACCGACTTGACACTGACATTTTTTACAAACCCACCGACTCCCACAGCTACCTGGATTACACCTCTTCCCACCCTACCTCTTGCAAAAATGCCATCCCGTATTCCCAATTCCTCTGCCTCCGCTGTATCTGCTCCCAGGAGGAACAGTTCCTCCACAGAACACACCAGATGGCCTCCTTCTTTAGAGACTGCAATTTCCCTTCCCACGTGGTTAAAGATGCCCTCCAATGCATCTTGTCCACATCCCGCACCTCCGCCCTCAGACCCCACCCCTCCAACCGTAACAAGGACAGAACGCCCCTGGTGCTCACCTTCCACCCTACAAACCTTTGCATAAACCAAATCATCCACCGACATTTCTGCCACCTCCAAAAAGACCCCACCACCAGGATATATTCCTCCCCCCACCTCTTTCCGCCTTCCGCAAAGACCGTTCCCTCCGTGACTACCTGGTCAGGTCCAAGCCCCCTTACAACCCACCCTCCCATCCTGGCACCTTCCCCTGCCACTGCAGGAACTACAAAACCTGCGCTCACACCTCCTCCCTCACCTCCATCTAAGGCCCTAAAGGAGCCTTCCACATCCATCAAAGTTTTACCTGCACATTCACTAATATCATTTATTGTATCCGTTGCTCCCGATGCGGTCTTCTCTACATTGGGGAGACTGGACGCCTCCTAGCAGAGCGCTTTAGGGAACATCTCCGGGATACCCGCACCAATCAACCACACCGCCCTGTGGCCCAACATTTCAACTCCCCCTCCCACTCTTCCGAGGACATGGAGGTCCTGGGCCTCCTTCACTGCCGCTCCCTCACCACCAGACGCCTGGAGGAAGAACACCTCATCTTCCGCCTCGGAACATTTCAACCCCAGGGCATCAATGTGGACTTCAACAGTTTCCTCATTTCCCTTTCCCCCACCTCACCCTAGTTCCAAATTTCCAGCTCAGCACTGTCCCCATGACCTGTTCTACCTGTCTATCTTCTTTTCCACCTATCCACTCCACCCTCCTCCCCCCGACCTATCATCTTCATCCCCTCCCCCACTCACCCATTGTACTCTATGCTACTTTCTTCCCATCCCCACCCTCCTCTAGCTTATCTCTCCATGCTTCAGGCTCTCTGCCTTTATTCCTGATGAAGGGCATTTGCCCGAAACATCGATTTTACTGCTCGTTGGATGCTGCCTGAAATGCTGTGCTTTTTCAGCACCACTAATCCAGAGTCTGGTTTCCAGCATCTGCAGTCATTGTTTTTACCTAGAAAATAAACCCTCCAGCCTTGTCTTCCCTCTCCAATTGATAGGTTCTCTCATTAGGAAACTGTTTTCTTGGGTATATACTGTCTCAGTATCTGAGGCATTGTTCCACATGGGAATTATTAAGCTGAATGATGGTGTTTCTTCATCATTGCTATATTTCTGCTTTTCCACTTGATGCTTTTCTATCGCTAGCTGACCATGTTGTAAATCTTGGCTATCAGCAAAGAGAAAGCAACAAATAAACATTTGAAATAGGAGCACAAGTAGGCCATTGAACCCCTCAAGTCTGCTTCACCATTGAAATATGTCATGGTTGATGTCATTCTTTAATGTCATTTTCCTGCATTATCGCCATATGTGTTGGTGCTTTTAAATCTAGACATTGATCTTTGTCTGGAATAAGTTATGACTGAACCTCCAAAGCCCTCCGGGGTAGAAAAGGACAAAGATTCATGACCCTCTCAGTGGAGAAATTCTCAGTCCTAAATGACCCATCTTTTATTCTGAGAGTGCACTCCTTATTCTAGACCAACCAACGAGCAGAAACATCTTTCCTGCATCCATTCCATTGACCCTTGTATAAATTGTGTATGTTTCAAGAAGAAAGGCACAAGAATAGAATTGAAGTGAGTGGAGAATGGAGATTAGAGTAAGTACATGGTGCAGGGTTACACCACCTGCAGCTTGTAAACCTGAAGAAATGGTAGAGTGAGAGATAAATGGGATGTGAGAAGGATCTTTAGTTTTAGCACCTCCATGAGGCTTGGCCTCAACAATGGCTGCTTTGATAATGGTGATTACTGTCTCCTTCATGGGACTAATGACATTCAGATGTGCTGCATCCTAGTAGCTTATGCCAGCTGGGTCCGGTTGTGCTGTAGTTTATTCTGCAAGAGAAAGGGAGATGTGTCAGTGAGCATGGTGCCCTTCAGTTAATTGCTGTGACAGTCATAATTGAATAGCTGACATCCCATTACAGGGTCTAAGATGTGGGTCTGAGGTTAAGAGAGGGTGCTAGCTGGAGTACTGAGGTAAAAGATTATTAGAATTAGACTTGTGTAACATGCTGACTGATATCATGCTTTGCCTGCTCTGTGTTCTTCATATTACTGCCTCATTTGTAATCCAATAGTATAATACATTGAAGATAATGTAGCATCTGAATACAGAAATGTGTTTTTAAGGAATCAGTTGATTACAAGTAGTACTGGAATCGTTTCTACTGTCAAACCAATCTCCAGTGGAACAGGATTCAGAAGCAAAACATATGCAAAACTTATTAAAAACTTTCAACAGTACTGTGTAGCATATTTTGCATTCTTACTTGCATTGTTCGCATGACTGGCCCACCCAAAGTGATCCGCACTTTCCCCATTTATTACTCAGAATCACACCTCGAACACTAAAAATAAGCATTCTGTGCAACAGCATTTTGCAGCCTTTATCTTTTTAATAATGTGGAAATCAGAACTATGCACAGCATTCTACACAGTACTGTTGAAAGTTTTAAGTAAGTTTTGCATATCTCTTTTCCTTCTGTATTCTTTCCAAATGAAGAGATTGAAGACGTGAACTCAGAATTCATCAGCTGTGATGGCATGTTTCGTTGAATTATTTGGATCTTCTTACACAGGTGGACTCAGCAGGATATCAGAGGGAGAAAGAGAAAAGATTCTTGGATCCTTACTCTTTTGCTCTCTTTATTTCTCTCTCATTATTAGCGCTCAAGATAAAGTGGCCAATATTACCACCTGACCTATTCAAAATGTTAAGTGACGATCCAACTGAGGCATTAGCACTTTAAAAACAGTTCTCTTCCCACTTGTGGTTCTCAATTTTTGTTTTGGTCAATACCTAATTTATAATCTGTTAACAAATGATCAACAAAATTTCATTATTTCCTGGAGAAGACAATTCAAAACAGTCTTTTCCTACTACATTTTTAAAAGAAGTATCATTTAAAACATTTTACTTTGCTGAGCATTACCAGATGGTAATTACATGGTTATGAAATTATATCGGCAAGTTTTGGTTCATCAAGGAAAGTCCCTTTGAAATGTTAGTGAGGAAAATATTTATTATTTTCAAGTGTACAGTAAGCTGTCAGGACCTGCTTTTTCAAGCACTGTCACCATGTCACAAAGTAATAATTTGAACCAGCGAATCATTCATGTTGTAATTTTCAAGATCAACATGAAACGCTTACATCAGCGATAAGCTGTCCTCACTGTGTCATACCCAGAAACAACATGTTGCACCAAGCAAATTCCAAACAATTTCAGTGAAAATACCACTTCCCTATCGTATTCAACGTATTAACAAGAAATTGTTAGGTGGTTCTGCTGTCACAGAAATCTAATGTGTAAGACATTTCCTCAAATTGGCTTTCTGAAGTTCCAATTCAATCTGTGCACCGGTACGTACAAAATAGAAACAGAAGGAGATTAGTCAGCTCCTTGGGCCTGTTCTGTGATTCAATAAGATCATAGCTGATGTGTTTTATGTTTCATATCCCACATTCCCGTTGATCCCTCATGACCTTTGATTCCCATGCCCAACAGGAATCTACCCACTTCTGCTTTAAAAATATTCAATGACTCCATTTCCCCACTTTCTCAGGCAAGGAGTTCCAAAACCACCCAACCTTCAGAGTCAAAATATCTCCTCATCTCTGTACTAAATTGGATATTCTTAATTTGAAAACAATTTCTGGTCTTACGGAGAAAAGGAAACATCCTTCTCACATCCACTTTCCAAAGATCCATTTGGACCTTCCACATTGTAACCAAGTCACTCGCTCACACTTTTAAACTCCTGCGGAAACAAAGTGCAGCTTGCACAACCCATACTCAAACAAACAACTCATTCCAGATATCAACCTAGCAACCCTCATCTGATATGCCTCCAATGTGCTTACATCCTCCCTTAAATAAAAGACAGCAACCCATTAGTTTCTTGATTATCTGTATGCTAACCTTTTATGACTCATGCATGATAAAACTTAAATCCTTCTGCACCGCAGTGGTTCTCCACTTAATTAGCATTGTTTTCTCATTCTTCCTGCCAAAGTAAACAACTTCATATTTTCCCACTTTATAATCCATCTGTTACATTTTTGTCCACTTACTCAACTAGGTCTGCAATATCCAGATGTCTTCTTCACAACATACTTTCTAACTCTTTTGGCATCATCTGTAAATTTAGCCACCTAGTTTTGTGGTGTGCAAGCACACTAACTCAGCATGTTTCATCTGTTCATCCTAATGGTACAGTCCCCATTTTCCCCAGTACTAGTGTAGTGCCCCCAAACTGGAACCCACTCCTTCCAGACCAGTCTTTCAGCCACACATTCATCTTGCGAGTTTTCTGTACTCAGTACCAATTTCCATATGGTTCAGGTAATAATCCAGAAATTCGAACATTTGAAATGCTGCTTTTTAATATAGCTCCGAGAAGCTCATACTCTCTGTCCACAGTGTCTTACCAAGTTCTATCTATGTCATTGGTACGTAAGTCGACAATTACTAGTATAAGTCTTTAACAATATTAGTAATGTGTTCCCAACCAGTATAACAATTCAAATAAATGGTAACTACTGCAGATGCTAGAAATCGGATTTAAAATAGTGATGGGGTCCATTTGCATTCCATTTGACTTTTGCTTTGGGCTCCTCCCCCTCCATAATCAGCATAAAACCCTTTACCAGCTCCTTGCAGTTCTGAAAAAATGTATCAGTCAAAATGTTAACTCTCTTTCTCTCTCTGTGGATGCTGCCAGATCGTTTCAGATTTCCAGTATTTTGCTTTGATTAGCATCAAAAAAGCATCATTGCCCAGAAGAAGAGTTGTATCAGACTCAAAACATTAACTCTGTTTCTCTCTCCACAGCTTCAGCTGGACCTGTTGAGTTTTGCCAGCATTTTCTTTTCATTTCAATATGAACTTAAGGTGACTTTGTTTCAGCATTGTGACTTTTACATTCTTTTGGTATCATTGAGTGCGTTGATCAGTTCAATTTATAGTAGGCAGAGTTAGAGCAAAGTAAATGTATTATTCCAAATCATATTGTCCATATTACTTATAAGAATAACCCATTTTTAATTAGGGTAGAAATTATTGTCACATTAGTTTTTGCAGCTTACAGTTTCCAAAACAAGGTAAAACTCTCTGGAGATGTTAAAAAATAAACATAATAATTAGAAACATGGCATCATGAAGCAAATATATAGATAACAAAACATATTTACTTTCTTTACTGATGTTATTATGGGTGGCACGGTGGCACGGTAGCACAGTGGTTAGCATTGCTGCCTCACAGCACCAGAGACCCAGGTTCAAATCCTGCCTCAGGCGACTGACTGTATGGAATTTGCACATTCTCCCTGTGTCTGTGTGGGTTTCCTCTGGGTGCTCCGGTTTCCTCCCACAGTCCAAAAATGTGTGGGTTAGGTGAGGTTGCCATGCTAAATTGCCCGTGAAGGGGTTAAATGTAGGGGGGTGGGTTGTGCTGCGGCGGGTTGGTGTGGACTTGTTGGGCCGAAGGGCCTGTTTCCACACTGTAAGTAATCTAATCTGTAAAAACTGAATGACTCACGTAACTGGTATTGCAGGACTCCCAAATCATATGCCAAGGAATAGTAGAATATGAGTTCACATTGGTATCATAGTTCATAGTGAATAAGTTCCCTGTATTTACCTCTCCATTCTGAGCACAAGATTTGATTTGATTTATTATTGTTACATATAATGAGATACAGTGAAAAGTATTGTTTGACATGCTAACCAGACAAATCTTACTTTACATAGGTACATCAGAATAATAGAACAGAATGCAGAATATAGTGTTATAACTACTATAATGTGCAGAGAAAGATCAACTTTCATATATGAGAATCCATTCATAAGGAGAAAGTGAGGATTGCAAATGCTGGAGACCAGAGTTGAAAAATGTGGTGCTGGAAAAACACAGCAGACCGAGGAGCAGGAGAATTGACGTTTCGGGCATGAGGAATGAGGCTGGTGTGCCAAGCGGGCTGAGATAAAGGGTAGGGGGGAGGGAATTTGGGGGAGTGGCGCTGGGAATATAATAGGTTGAAGGAGGTGAGGGTGAGGGTGATAGGCCGGAGAGGGGGTGGGGGGCGAAGAGGTCGGGAAGAAGATTGCAGGTCAAGAGGGTGGTGCTGAATCCGGGGGTTGGGACTGAGATAAGGTGGGGGGAGGGGATATGAGGAAGCTGGAGAAATCTACATTCATAAGTCTGATAACAGTGGAGCAGAGGCTGTTCTTTACCCAAAGAGTGGTGGGGGCATGGAATGCGCTGCCCCTGGGAGTGGTAGAGTCAGAATCATTGGCGACCTTTAAGCGGCATTTGGATAGGTACATGGATGGGTGCTTAATCTAGGTTAGAAGTTCGGCACAACATCGTGGGCCGAAGGGCCTGTTCTGTGCTGTATTGTTCTATGTTCTATGTTCTTAAATCTTTTGGTTTGTGTTTTTAAACTCTTGTCTCTCCTGCCCGATGGAAGAGGGTGGAAGAGAGTATAACTGATGTGGGAGGGGTCTTTTATTATGTTGCCACTTTCCTGAGGCAACAAGAAGTGTAGATGGAGTCAATGTATGGAATGTTTCTTTTCATAATGAACTGGGGTGTGTTCATAACTCTCTGTAATCTCTTGTGGTTTTAGGCAGGGAGTTGCCATAGCAAGCTGTGATGCATCTAGATAGGATGCTTTCTATGGTGCAGCTATAAAAATTGGAAAGAGTCATTGTGGACATTCTGAATTTCCTTTGCCTTCTGAGGAAGTAAAGGTATTGGTGTTCTTTCTTGATTTCGTGTTGACATGGATGGACCAGTTTAGATTGTTGCTATTAATTTGCAGGTCTCAACCACCTCCATCTTAGCACCAATGATACCGATAGGGGCGTATCCTCTACTCTGCTTCCTAACGTTGATCTAATGTTCCTTCATTTTGCTGACATTGAGGGAGAGATTGTTGTCTTTACACTATGTCACTGAGTTGTCTATCGCCTTCCTGTATTCTGTCTCGTCGTTGTTTGAGGTCGGACCCACTACAGTAGTGTCATCCGCAAATTTGTAACTGGAGTCAAAGCTGAATTTGGCCACACAGTAGTGAGAGTATAAGGAGTATAGTAAGGGGTTGAGTACACAGTCTTGTGAGGCACTGATGTTGAGGATTATTGTGGAGGTATTGTTACCTATCCTTAATTATTAGGTCATGTGGGTCAGGAAGCCAAGGATCCAGTTGCAGAAGGGGGAGCAGAGTCCTAGGTATTGGAGTTTGAGGTTTTATTGGAATTATGGTGTGGATGGCAGTACTGAAGTCAATAAATAGGAATCTAACTTAAGTGTTCCTGTCATCCAGATTTTCCAGGGATGATTTGGAGGTGCCAGTGCTGGACTGGGCTGTACAAAGTTAAATATTACACAGCACCAGGTTATAGTTCAACAGGTTTATTTGGAAGCAGTAGCTTTTGGAGTGCCGCTCCTTCATCAGGTGGTTGTGGAGTGTAAGATCGTAAGATACAGAATTTATGGCAAACTTTTACAGTGTGATGTAACTGAAATTATATATTGAAAAAGACCTGGATTGTTTGTTAAATCTCTCATCTTTTAGAATGGACATGTTGGTTTCAATTCTTGCATGTGTAGATTCTAGAACTTTCTTAAAGTTGCATTCTCAAGTGAACTTTAACAATAGGCGCCATGTTGACCCAGATAATGCATTAAAGGTGTGAGGTGCCCTGTGTGAGGCTGTCTGTGCCCTAATGTTCAGACTGATTTTAATCCAAAAAAAGGGATTTACAGAATTTACATGGATTAATGCAGTTTTTGAGCAAAATAAAATGTAATTCTGCAAGTACAAATTCACCCCACAAACTTATATGAGAGTGTGTGTGTGTGTGTGTGCTTGTGTGCGTGGGTGGGTATGAGTCTCTATGAGAGAGTGTGCACATGTGTATGTGTGGGTGTGAGTGTAAAGGGATACAAGTGTCTGTGAGAGGGTGCGTGTGTGAGTGTGAGTGTATGTGTTAGCTTATGAGAGAGAGCTTGTGTGTGAGAGGGGGTCTGTGTGTGAGTATATGGGTTTATAGGAGTGTGTATGTGTGTGTGTCTGTAGGACACACACATAGACATACATACACTCTCTCACAGACACTCATAGCCACCCCCCCCCCCCCACACACACACACACACACACACACTTTGTGTGGCGAATTTGTACTTGCAGAATTACATTTTGTTTTGCTCAAGAATTGCATGAATCCATGTAAGATTCTATAAATCCCTTTTTTAGATTAGAATCAGTCTGAACATTAGGGCACAGACAGCCTCACACAGGCCACCTCACACCTTCAATGCATTATCTGGGCCAATATGGCACCTAATGTTAAAGTTCACTTGAGAATGTAACTTTAAGCAAGTTCTGGAATTTACATATGAAAGAGCTGAAACCAACATGGTCATTCTAAAAGATGAGAGACTTAACAAACAATCCAGGTCTTTTTCAAAACATAATTTCAGTTACATGACACTGTAAACATTTGCTATAAATTCTGTGTCCTACGATCTTATACTGCACAACCACCTGATGAAGGAGCAGCGCTCTGATAGTTAGTGCTTCCAAATAAACCTGTTGGACTATAACCTGGTGTTGTGTGATTTTTATTTTAAACTTTCCAGGGATGAGTCTAGGGCCAGGGAGATGACACCTGCCATGAATCTAATGTGATGATTGGTGAATTGTAATAGATCAAGGCAATCTGGGATGCTCGTTCTGATGTTTTCCATGAAACTAACCTCTCGAAGCACTTCATAATTATGGATGTCAAAGCCACTGGATGGTAGCCATCATCGAGGCATATTGCCTGATTTTTCTTTGACATCGGGTTGATAGAGGTCTTCTTGAAGCAGGTGGGAACCTCATATTGTAGTAAGGAGAGGTGCAAGATGAATATTGAGAGATACTTATATAATCATTTGGAGTCAACTTTGATATGAGCTTTAATTATTTATTCATCTTTTAAACATCCAGCCATCAAAAAGAATTCTAATAGTGAAGTTTCCATTATTTCATTTCAATGATTGCCCTGAAGAAAAATGCTAGATGCTGAACAATGGAATACTTCTCCCCTCAGCAACAAGTGTCAGAGCAAGCTGTAGCAGAACCAGATGTAGAGCAAAGCTTCTTTTGCTTGTCCCAGCAATGAGCATCAGTCTTAATAATAACATGCATTTATATTTCCCCTTTACATTGTGAAATGTATCAAGCCACTTCACAGGAACATTATCAAATAAAATTTGACATCCAGCTAATAAAGATTGAGGGTTGTTCACCAATGGTTTGACCAAAGTCATTGATTTTAAACCATGTTTTAATGGTGGAAAGTGAACTATGGTGAGGTTTTGTGAAGGAAATTGAGTGCTTGGGGCCTTGATAGCTGTTTTATGGTGGAGTATTAAAATCAGATGCCAACAGACCAAGTATCGAGGTTTGTGGAACTGGAGGAGATTAGAAATACTGAGTAGTGAGAGTGTTGGTAGAATTTGAAAGTAAGGGTAAAAATTTTAAAATTGAGAAATTGTTTAACCAGGAGCAAACACAAAAATATTGAGTGAACACGAATTGCTGTGAGTTAGAACACAGAAAATAGTTTTGGATTATCTCAAGTTTACAGCTATTTTTCCCTTACCCACACAATTTATTCTGTTCATCTATGGGAGGAGAGGGTTGAGGGGAAACTTGGTATATATACTCAAAATAAAAAGGGGCCTCGTCAACACAGAGAGGGAAACGTTGTTCCCATTGCTGAAAAGAACAAGAACGAGATTTAATATAATTTAAAAGCAGCTATGTAGACATGAGGAATAACTTTCTTCATGCAGTGACTCATTACAGTCTGGACTGCATTGCCAAAGATATTGCAGATTTTTCTGAGTGAAATTACCATTCAATTGCTTTGTTGATTAATTCTAATTTCTGAATTTAGGATAATGCTGTGCAGTTAGTTCATGCCAATAGAATTGAGATTTCCCACTTCACGTGCAGTCAAGTGGACGGAGGGTTTTGTACTGGTAATGAAAGCTTTCTATTTTGCAGCTGTATGGAACTTTACTTAGGCCATATTTGGAATATTGTCAACAGTTCTGGTCACCCCACTATGAGAAGGATGTGGAAGCTTTGGAGAGGGCACTGAAACGGTTTACTAGGTGTTGCCTGGTTCAGAGGTTATTAGCTATGAGGAGAGAATGGACAAACATGATTCACTTTCACGTGAATGTCGAAGTGGGGGGTGGGTGGTGACCTGATAGAAGTTTACAAAACTATGAGAGGCATGGATAGTTTTCCCAGGGTACAAATGTCAATTATTGGAACACATAGGTTTAAGGTAAAAGGAGGTACGTTTAAAGAAGATATGAAAGGCAGGTTTTTTATACAGAGGTTGGTAAATGCCTGGATTGCACTGCCAGGTAGGGGAGGCAGATGCCATAGAAATATTTAAGAGGCATATTGACAGGTACGTTAATAGGCAGGGAATAGAGGGATACAGACTGCGTAGAGGTAAATGGTTTTTAGTTTAGAGTGTCAGAGTAATCTTGTTGGGCCGAAGGATCCGTTGCTGCGCTGTACCCTTCTTTATTCTAAGTATCTATCCTATTATCTTGTCCAGTCTCTCAAGCTCATGAATCTGAGGCAAGAAATTTTCAAAATATGAGTAAATTTGGTTTCTACATCAATTAGTAGCAAGGCATCACATGTTATTGATTAATAAAATCTGTAATTCCAATCTTTAATAATGGTTTGTTTTTTCATTCTGGATTGACAATCATATTTTTAACAACTTATACTAAAGACTTGTTGGACAGAAACTCTACAGTCCATGTTGTAAACTGGGTGTGGTATAATATGAATCAAGGCAGTAATTTGTTCCATTACTTTTGTCTAAAACTTATACAAGTCTAAACAAAACCATATGCCTGTTATTAATGTGGAAAGTGGGATTTAAATTTCACATGCATTAATGTCAGTATTCCAAACATTTCATCTTCACTAACTTTCCTCATAACTCTCTTTATCCCTCGTAATTTTTGAAAATCTGTTCATAGGATGTGTCTGTTGCTGCCTAGTTCAGCATTTTCTGTCTCGCCCTAATTGTCCTTGTAAAAAAGTGATGTTAGAAAGGGAGTTCCAGGATTATGACCTGGTGTCAGTGATTTAATCATAGTGAATCTCTTCTGCATCCTCTCAATGGCTTCCTTGTGTTGAACCTCCATTACTGGACATAACCACTTAAGTTGGAGACAGTGAGGTCTGCAGATGCTGGAGATCAGAGTTGAGAGTGCGTTGCTGGAAAAGCACAGCAGGTCAGGCAGCATCTAAGGAGCAGGAAAATCGATGTTTCGGGCCAGAGCCCTTCATCGGGAATGCGGTCATTCCTGATGAAGGGCTCCAACCCGAAACATCAATTTTCCTGCTCCTCGGATGCTGCCTGACCTGCTGTGCTTTTCCAGCAACACACGCTCAACCATAACCACTTAAGTTGTACATAGACATTGAATTGTGTAGGTTTAGCATTATTTCTTTACATTTGTATTATACTGAAACCTAGGGCCCTGCCTTCTTTTTAACAGATTTGTTATCACTTTTAAAGAATTATCGATCTGACAATTCTCTCTGCTCTTCCACCCTTTATATTCCTTTCCCAAGAATATGTTATCTCCAGTTTCTCTGTATGAAGAAGTTTAATTGGATTTCAGTTTTCCCAATACACTAGTCTATTGTTGAGCTTCTGGCCACAGAAAATCCTTTTCCTTGGTAATTAAACACTTTTTATGTCTGGTCATTGGTAAATTCTAAAATTAGGCCACTATACCCAAGTCCAGCTCCTTTATACAGATTGAGAAGGGCATAAGTCCAAATATTAATCATTAGTCTGATCCACAGCTCTTGTTTATGTTTGTAAAATGTGAAATGGAAAGATAGCACCAGACTGGGACTGCGTTATTGTGGAAGGTGCAGAGTTGTTCAGGTACCTAGTAATTAAATATAAGAGAAGAATAACAAGACGAGATTGTAACTACTAAGTGGCAAGAACTATGTCTGCAAACATTCACAATGCCTTTAGCTTAACGCTAATGATGTCAAGATGCCAATCTAGTTAGTGGGATGTTGACATATTCAACTCCTGGGATAACATCAGATGGTATGCATTTTACAAAACAACACACATTTCACTATGGATTAAGGAATCTCTGTCCCTAGGTAATAGCATTCTAGGGAGAACACAAGAAAAAAATGGTCTGTGTGTCCTGTTTGCCCCTGTCCCCTTGCTTTCTTTTGCCCTGCTGTCCCCCCAATATTAGACTATCTGTTCTTTCTGCCTTTTTTTTTGCTTGTATCCAAATCGCCAAATTGTTCAAGATGCGTCACATTAAAATAGGAAGGGACATTCACTGTCAGGATGTGTAACCATCACTGACTGCAGGTACTTAAATTTTGACCATAGATTTCAGTCGTCTTTACTCTATAGCATGCACAATGCATGTGGAACATGACTGAAATGTGAAAGTGGACTGACCTTGCAATATTGCTTGTTCTCTCACTATTGCCTAATCTCCTGAGAGCACCTTCTTGTTTTTTGTTCTGGAGAAAAAAAATGAAAAGTAATAGCATGAGTTGAATCCAAACATCAGCAACTTTCTGTGGTGGAGTGATCTCTGTAGATGGCAGATGGTAAGAGGAAAAAAGGAGGGATAGAAACAAAAAGAGAGAAATAAAGACCATAAAGAAGTTTATAAAATCATACTAGCTTTCGGAGTGACGCTCCTTTATCAGGTGGTCTACCACTTGATGAAGGAGCGTTGCTCCGAAAGCTAGTGTGCTTCCAATTAAACCTGTTGGACTATAACCTGGTGGTGTGTGATTTTTAACTTTGTACGTCCCAGTCCAACACTGGCATCTCCAAATTATAAAATCACGACAAGCTTGGATAGGATTAATAGTCAAGGTCTTAAACCTCAGGGTATGGGAGTCCAAAACTAGATGGCATAGGTTTAAGGTGAAATGGAAAGAATTAAAAGGGACCTAAGGGGCAACTTTTCACACAGTGAGTGTTATGCTTGGAATGAGCTGTCAGAGGAAATGGTGAAAGCTGGTACAATTATAACATTTAAAAGGCATCTGGAAGGGTACATGAATAGAAAGGGTATAGAGGGATATGGCCAAGTGCTGGGTGAAACAGACTAGATTAATTTAGGATACCTGACCTGCATGGACAAGTTGGACTGAAGGGACAAATTTCCATGCTGTACATCTCTATGACTCTAAAGAAATGATGAACAATTAAGAGCATTGTTGGGCTACTCAAAAGTGAAAAATGATCCATTTTCTATGCTTCTGGCATCATAATTTTATGGAACAAGCTGAATGAATCAGTAAGCTTTTATTGTCCATTATTTTCATACATTTACATATCTTTCATATGGGTCTCATTGAAATGAAAGCTGCACGCCTCATTATTCTCATCTGGTATCCACCCATTTACAATATAACACTGCAGAACAATCAGGAACAGAAACACTTCTTCAGCTAACAGTTTGGAATCTGATTGTAATTTTTAGCAAGTGGCCTGGGCTGAGAAAACATAAATTTGAGAATAATCTTATATCAACATATAGCATTGAGATGCAGTGATAAGTAACAACAATGACATCACCCCTATTTGGTCATAATAATGAAAGGATCTTTACTGAAAAACACAAAACACTTCACAAAGTTCCTCATCATTTAAATTCATTAGCCCTTTTTGCAGGAATTCTGTTGGGTCTCTGCTGTAACTCTTGCAGGACATAACAGAACCCAGGGAAAACACGGTGAATGGCTACTTATCCCATTAAATTTTGATGGTCTTTTGCTGGTTTTGCAGCAGGCAAATAAAATGCAGATGCTGGATTCCAAAGTAGACAAGTAGGTGGCTGGAAGCCAGACAGCATCGGGAGGGGGAGAAGTCAACATTTTGTGTATAACCTTTCTTCAGGAATGGAAGTAGGAGTAGGGGGACCTGCAGATCAGGGAGGGTGGGGGTGGTGGTGGAGGGCTTTGAGTGTGGCGAAGAATGGTACAGTGAGGTAGTGATAGCTGGGTTCGACCTGGTTGGTCGATGGGAGGAATGAATCTGGTTGGTTGCTGGAAGGAAAGGTCGGTCAGAGGAATGGAAGGGAGGGGGAGGGAACTGGAAATGGTGTTGGGGATGGGAAGGGAGGTTACTTGAAATTGGGGAACTCAATGTTGAGTTCTCCAAGCTGTAGGCTGCCCAGGAGGAGGAGATTTAGGGGTGGCATGGTGGCACAGTGGTTAGCACTGCTGCCTCACAGCATCAGAGACCCGGGTTCAATTCCTGCCTCAGGTGACTCTCTATGGAGTTTGCACATTCTCCCAGTGTCTGTGTGGGTTTCCTCCAGGTGCTCTGGTTTCCTCCCACAATCCAAAAATGTGCAGGTTAGGTGAATTGGCCATGCTAACTTGCCTGTAGTGTTAGGTGAAGGGTTAAATGGAGAGGAATGGTTCTGCGTGGGTTGCACTTCGGCGGGTTGGTGTGGATTTGTTGGGCCAAAGGGCCAGTTTCCACACTGAGTCATCTAATCTAAATAAGATGCTGTTCCTCCATTTTGCGGTCTGATTCACTATGGCAATGGAGGAGGCCCAAGGTTATGTCGGACAGAGAACGGGAAGGGAAATTAAAATGGGTGGTAACTGGGAGGTCAGGTTGGCCCTTGCAGGTCCAGCTGAGATGCTTGGCGAAACGTTCCCTTAGGTTAATATTTGATCTCACTAATGTAAAGAAGACCACATTGGCACCAAACTGTCCTTCCAGGTGATAAAGACAGGGTCCCCCTTGTCCTCACCTACCATCCCACCAGTCTAGCATTCGCGTATCATGCTCAAACACTTCGGCCAATTCCAACTAGACCCCACCACCAAGACCATCTTCCCCTCCCCACCCATCTCTGCCTTCCACAAGACCGTTCCCTTTGCCAATCCTTGATTCGTGCCAGCCCCCCACCCTGGTTCCTTCCCCTACAACGATAAAAGATGCAAAACCTGCTAGCACAAGACCTCCCCTCACCTCCATCCAGGGTTCCAAACAGTCCTTCCAGGTGAGACAAAGATTCACCTGCCTCTCCTCTAACCTAGTTTACTGTATCGGGTGCTCCCGATGTGGTCTTCTTTACATCGGTGAGACCAAGCGTAAAAGGTGTTAACTTTTTGCTAATAAATACAGTGTTTTATACCTCTCCATCATACCAGGCCTGAGGAAGGAGTTGAGCTCCAAAAGCTTGCAATTTCAAATCAACCTGTTGGACAATAACCTGGTGTCATTTTATTTTTGATCATTGTAAAAGACAGGCTAAAATATTTGTAAGCATCTGAAAGTACTGAGTGGATGCTTCATCATGATTTCCTCCTAATGTTCCCAGCATCACTGATGCTAGTCTTCAACCAATTTGATTCACTCTACATGATATCAAAAAATGGCTGAGGATATTGGATACTGTGAAGATTATTGACCCTGACAGAATTCTGGTGATAATACTGAAAACTTGAGCTCTAGAAGTAACCACATCCCTGGCCAAAATGTTCCAGTACAGTTTCAATGTGCCACCTACTTGACAATGTGAAAAAATACAGATAGTTGTACAATGCAATCATTGATGTGCAAGTTACCAGTAGTGTTGACATTGGTAGTTTAATAGCCAATTTCAATATTCTTTGTTTTGTACTTAAGCTGAGATTCTATTCTTATTCCTTTCGATTGTGACTTTGGAGGAGAGATGTGAAGTTTCCTTTTGTCTGACTTGCTAGCTTGTTGACTTCTAGCACTCAGAATCAGAATCTCTTTATCTGCAACACAGATGTGACTAAGGGACAGTTCTTTCAAGTTTCTCAACATCCTTCAGATAGGAGGGAAACCAGAATTGTACACAATATTCCAAAAGTGGCCTAACCAATGTCCTGTCCAGCCACAACATGACCTCCCAACTTCTATACTCAATGCTCTGACCAATGAAAGACATACCAAGTGCCTTCTTCACTATCATATCTACCTGCAACTCCACTTTGAAGGAACTATGAACCTGCACTCCAAGGTCTCTTTGTTCAGCAACACTCCCCAGGATCTGACCATCAAGTGTATAAGCCCTGCTCTAATTTGCCTTTCCAAAATGCAGCACCTCACATTTATCATGAACTGCAGGTGGTGTTGAACAGGCTATTGCCAGATCTTTTAACATTTGTAGTCACAAGACACCATAGTTCTGTCTGCTGTGATGTACCTCTTATCCCTTTTGAAGAACTGGTGTTTGAAGGTCCCTTTTTATCTTTAGAGCTGCCATTCCATAGGTTTCTTTCTCCTATTCATTAAATTAAATCCATTGCAACATTTTTGGCTGTATCAAGAAATACATCTGGGAATTGCAAGTTAAAAATTTTCATAGTGCTTTCGGATCTGACTCATGGTCATGATAATAGATAGATTTCTAGAGGCTAAAGGCTTATGGATCTTTGGACAGAATAGGAATAATGATGCTGAGATAGAGGATCAGCCATGATCATATAGAATGGTACAGCTGGCTTGATGGGCCAAGTGGCCTACATCTATCCAATGCTCTATATTTCTATGTTTCTATTTGTTCATGTACTATGTCCACGCTTGGGCTGATAAGTGGCAAGTAACATTCACAGCATACAAGTCTCATACAATGACTATCTCTAAAGCGAAGAATATAAACATTGTCCTTTGATATTTCATGGCATTACAATCATTGAACCCCCACTATCAATATCTGTGTGTGGTTATTGACCAGAAACTTAACTGGAGTCTCCATAAAAATACAGTGTCTACAAAAGCAGGTCAGAGCTAGGAATTCTGTTGCAAGTAACTCACTTTAGATTAGATTACGTACAGTGTGGAAACAGACTCTTCTGCCCTACAAGTCCACACTGACCCTCCGAAGAGTAACCCACCCAGACCCAGTTTCCCTCTGATTAACGCACCTAACAACTATGGACAATTTTGCATGGCCAATTTACCTGACTTGCACATCTTTGGACTGTGGGAGGAAACTGGAGCACCCAGAGGAAACCCACGCAGACACGCAAACTCCACACAGACAGTCACCCACGGCTGGAATCGAACCTGGGACCCTGGCGCTGTGAGTTAGCAGTGCTAACCATTGAGCTACCATGCCCCTATCATTTATAAATTAGAGCCACAATTACTTTTACAAACACAGCCTTGAACAGTGGAAAGCTTATGGACCATACAGGTCAAGAGCATGATGAAAAACTGTCCACATGCCTGGCTGAGTGCAGCACCAACAACTGTCAAGAACATTGATATTATTCAGAAAAAAACAGCCTGCTTAATTGTCACCTCGGTACCACCTTCAATAGTCACTCCTTTCATCACTGACATGCAGTGGGACCTATGTATACACCATCTACAATAGGCTGTGCATTCACTCATCAAGGTTCTTCTGACAGCACCTTCCAAATCTATGACTTTTATCACCTAGGGCTGTAGATGCATGGTTTAATCTGCAAGTTTACCTTCAAGCTGCATACCACTCTGAATTGGAACTAGATTACCTTTTCTTTACTGGTGCTGGGTCAAATTCTTTGAACTCCCTTCCTAACAGCACTGTATGTGTCTAAACAGCCAAGGACTGCAGCAATTAGAGAGGCCAGTTCATCAACATCTTCTCTAGGAGTGTTAAGAAGGGGCAATAAATATTGCCGTAGCCAGCAATGACTGCATCTAAGAACATTTTTTTTTGAAAAATGACAGTATGGGAGAAACTATTTCTGTTGATTAGAAACTATTTTTGTTGACACAAGAAACGGAGTAATCTGGTATGTCCTGTCCAGACTGCTCCAGTATTTAATATGATCTTGGGCTTCAAATCCATCTTTCTGCTCACCCTGTATATTTCTTGCCTCCTTGAGAGACCAAGTACTATGTACCTCAACCTTGAATATATTTAACAATGAGCATCCGCAACCCTCTGGGGGTAGAATTCTAAAGATTCACAAACCTAGAAGTAAAGTAATTTCTCTTCATCTGCCATAAACGATTAGCCCTTGAGATAGCCCTCATATTTTACATTTCCCAACAATGATAGGAGTGGGGAGCATCCTCGAAAATTAGAACCACATGTTTCAGGATTGAAATTAGGAAATGCTACATGCAAGGCATAATGAAAGTTTGGAATCCTATTTTGGAAATGGCAACTGATGTCTGACCAATAGTTAACTTTGAAATTGAAAACTGATATAATTTTGTGAACCAAAAGGTACTGAAGGATACCTTCAAAAGGCATATATATGGAATTAGAACACAGATACGTACAATCTCATTGACTGTCACAACAGTATTGAGGGGCTAAGTGGCTTACTTCCCTTCCTATGTCCCCCATATGAGAACCTGAAGTTTGCATTACAGTATGGAAGGAATGGTGCCTACCATTCATCAAACTGGCAGTTGCATACAGAGGCTTCTGATGGAGGATTTGGTGCCATTAAACTTGTGGTCCATCCAAGCCTATTATTATTTTTGGGTCTAAGTTTGGGTTAAGCTTTGGTTAAGACTGACAAACACTGTGGGAGGCTAAGCTGTTCGTGAACATAACCTTTTATTGAACAATGTCTTCTAATTATATCATGGACAACACTTCACATCAAACCGTCTCACAGAAGGCAATGTTGGGATTTGGCAGCATCGGTATTGCATATTTCACATTAACCCTTAAAATCAGACAGGATGATGCCTCCTACTGGAGATTGATGTGATGTGTGAACAAGGCAAACAAGGTTCCCCCCTTTAAACCATCCTGACTTGGAAATATATCACAGTTTTGCTTGTGTATCCCAGCAGATACGTAATGTAATTTTAAGGGTCATACTCATGATGTCATCATTATATCATGGCATGTGACCTAGAGGGATAAAGTTCACTCTCCATCTTATGGAGCGTTTTTGCATCATGTCATCTGTGTTGAAAGTGTACTAAAGTACATCTGAATTCCTCAGCATGATTGCTCATAATTACAATGTACACTTATATATACTTGGTCTCATAATAAAGGTTCATTGCATTCTTCAATACTAGTTGACTCACATCTCGCTCTATATTACAGCAGCTAACATAAGCAGCATAGTGTGATAGTGGCAGATCATCAGGATATCACACCACACTACATAAACCACCACATTGCATCATGATGGCATGTCATCTCAAAAACCATTCCTACAATGTCACTAGGTCGAAGCCATAGAACTAACTCCACTAACAATACTGTGATGTACCTATACCTTATTGCTTGCAGTGGCTCAAGAATGTCACCACAACCTTCTCAAGGACATTAAGGGATGGGGAAAATATGTTGGCCTATCCAGCAACACCTGAATCCCATGAATGAATAAATAAGAGAAAGACATTACAGTTCATCCTGTACTGGCAGACTGTCAGAAACAAAGAAATCTTATAATCCCTTGCCATTAAATACAACAAACCCTTAAGCCATGGGGAGAAATGTACTCTTCCAGGTTTCACAATCTCAAAGCAGCTCTTCTATAAATTCATGCTTTATTGTAAATGGTTAGATCTTTGTGTCCCAGTAAGCTTTCATGAGTGAGCTGCTTTCTTGAACTGCTATCGTCCACGTGATGTTGATACAGCCGTTGTTGAGAAGGGTGTTCCAGGATTTTTTCCAATTAGGTATTAGCAGAGAGCTATCCCTATTGTCTAACTACAGACTCCATTCCTATCTCCAACTGTCTGATATTATGTCACGATGTTCACAATCTTGATATTGCATTTGATCCTCAGTTGTATTTCCTATTCGTATTTGTGCCATCGCTAAGACTATTTCCACTTCTTGACTTCAACTCCTTCCAGCTCATTTACTGAAATCTTAATCAATGCCTTCATTCCCTCGAGATATAATTATTCAGGAACACCCCAGGTTGGTCTCCCACCTTCTACCTTTCTTAAACACAATGTCATCTGAACTCTGCTGCCCATGTCTTAACTTGCTACACATTCTATTCTTCAATTGCCCTTGTGCTTGCTGACCCAGAACAGCTCCTGACCAAGGAAGGTCTCAGTTTTAAAGTTCTACTCCTTATTTACAAATCCTTCTGTAGCTTCCCTCCGCTCTATCTCTACCATTTCCTTGAACTCCCCCATCCTTTGAGATATCTCTGCGTCTCTATCTGGTCTCTTTATGCATTGCTCGTTATAACTGCCATTGGTGGATGTACCTACAGTTACCCAGGCCTCATGTTCTGTTATTCCCTCTCTTACACTTGTCTGCCTCGCTTCCTCACTTATCTCCTTTAAGACACTTCTTAAAACCTATCACTTAGGCCTAGCTTTTTGTTCTATCCCATATATTCCACTGAGGTTTGGTGTCATACTTGTTTTATAAAGCTCCTGCATTGCCTTTTCATTATTTTAAAAGCATTCTATAAATATAAGTTGTTCTTTACTGTTTATGGATATGTATTTGTTGCTCCATTTATATGGCTGACATTTGTGAAGAATACATCAAAATGAATTAATGAGTTTATTTTAATAGAGCTATATATTACCACTTTAACTTTTAGTCCTGGCAAAGAAACAATGAATTGGTCACAGTGTGTACAGTGTTTTAGAAGAATGTGAATGATTGTATTGAGTCTAAATTTGGTGTTTTTAATTATTTGATCTATTTTATTGAATCCAACAATCCTAAGTCACAGCAGTAAATTCAAAAATCCTGAAAAATAATGGTATTTATGATCTGCCAAATGCTGTGGGTAAACAGGCTGTGTACATATAGCTGGATGAGAGTAGATAAGTTGCTGATTTTCAGTAATTAGTTGCAAACCTTATTTTCATGACAATGTTGAAGCCGTGTACATGTTGAAAGTCATGAGCTGAACAGTCTCATCATTTATATATCTAAACATCCAGCCCCACAAGGACTGTTTCAGATGTCCCTCCTGATTTGATCAGTATCCATGTTAAACACCTTGCTTGGGGTCCATCTCAAATGTTTTTGGTCCTCCCATTCACTCTGTTACCACTGCTATCTCTCTAGCCAAATGCTGCTCATTCCCAGTTGGATTTTCACAATGAAAAGTTAACCGGCTAAGGTTCACTCAGCATTCTCACTACTTGTGAATAAGTTGATTTCTTTTGTAGTTATGACAATGAAGGGATAGTTCTACCATCAGAATTCTCTCTGCTACAATGAAACCAATAAAGAATGACAGTAGGAATAGAAAAACATTTTGAAAAATATCTTTAATAATGTTAGGACATCCCAAAATACTTTACAGTCAATTTGGAAGTGCAGTTGCTCTTGTAATGTAGAAAAATATAGTTGATAATTATTTCATGGCAAGACTTCAGGAACAATAGTATGACAAGTGACAGGTAACCTGTCTTAATTAAACTGATAAAAGGATAGCGATTTGCCTGAGCAATGAGAGAATACCACTCTTCTTTAAAACAGGGCTATGGAATTTCTTATGTCCTTCTGAGAAAGTTGATACATTCGCGACATAATTTTTTGTTCAAAAGACAGCAAGTTCTGACAGTGTAGCGCACAAGGTCACCTCAGAGTGCAACGGGATCTTGATCATATGGGGCAATGGGCCGAGGTGTGGCAGATGGAGTTTAATTTAGATAAATTTGAGGTGCTGCATTTTGGAAAGGCAAATCAGGACAGGACTTATATAATTAATGGTAAGGTCCCGGGGAGTGTTGCTGAACGAAGAGACCTTGGAGTGCAGGTTCATAGCTCCTTGAAAGTGGAGTCACAGGTAGATAGGATAGTGAAGAAAGCATTTGATATGCTTTCCTTTCTTGGTCAGAACATTGAGTATAGGAGTTGGGAGGTCATGTTGTGGCTGTACAGGACATTGGTTAGGCCACTTTTGGAATACCATGTATGCAATTCCGTTCTCCTTGCTGTCAGAAGGATTTGTGAAACTTGAAAGGGTTCAGAAAAGATTTACAAGGATGTTGTCAGCATTGGAGGGTTTGAGTTATAGGGAGAGGCTCAATATGCTGGGGCAATTTTCCTGTTGGAGGCTGAGAAGGTGACCTTATAAGAGGTTTATAAAATCCTGAGGGGCATGGATAAGTCTTTTCACCAGGGTGGTGGAGTCCAAAACTAGAGGGCATAGGTTAAAGGTTACAGGGGAAGATTTTAAAAGGGACCTAAGGGTCAACATTTTCATGCAGAGAGTGGTGTGTGTATTGAATGAGTTGCCAGAGTAAGTGGTGGAGTCTGGTACGATTACAACTTTTAAAAGACATCTGGATGGGTATAAGAATAGGAAGGGTATAGAGGGATGTAGGCCCAATGCTGGCAATTGGGATTACATTGATTTAGGATATCTAGTCAGCATAGGCGAGTTAGACCAAAGGATCTGTTTCC
Source organism: Chiloscyllium punctatum (assembly GCF_047496795.1). Lineage (NCBI taxonomy): Eukaryota > Metazoa > Chordata > Chondrichthyes > Orectolobiformes > Hemiscylliidae > Chiloscyllium > Chiloscyllium punctatum. The sequence goes on from NC_092740.1 coordinate 61,839,741, forward strand.
ATGCTGTACATCTCTATGACTTGATGACTCTATATGCAGTTGTATGCTAATACAACTCAGTTTGTGTCTCTGAACAGGGTGTTAAATCCATGACTTTCTGATTCTGCTACCATTCAGTCAAGGCTCATACCTAATTGAGAAAAGTGAGGAACAGCTAAGGAATATGTGTAGAAAAGAAGTGGTTTAAAGCAGATGGTGTGGGAGATGTAAAATTTGAGCTACATCAATTGAAATTGTTCCTGAATTTTCTATTATATCTCTATCATTTTGACTCTTAGTAACACTTTAGATTTAGTAGATACAATGAAGCCATCTTCTGTCAATTTACATGAGCTTAACAACATCAGACAAAATTGTAAGTGTGTAAGACCATTGAAGGTTATTATAGTGACAATACTTTCACGTTTCTGTTACGCTAGGAGGAAAAAAAGCCAGGTGTAAAATCAAAATAAAATAAAATCAGCCCCATGATCTTTTGTGCACAATGAAGAAACTGTCCAAATGAAAAGTGTCTTATTTTTGTGAAGTGCTAAAAGAATGATAACATCAAATGTTTTTAAATGACTATGTAAATTATCTGGCAGAGCAGTAACTGTAAGCAATTCTTTTATAAGATGTACCACTATATAGATATAGAGAGTCTGTAAATATTTTCTATTTGATGCAAGAAAATGGATACAACCTGAAACAAAATTGTAAGATAATCTTAACTCTGTCCTTGCTTATCCAAGCAAAACTTCAATTTGTTTGTGTCTGCATTCAAATAATGAACCGAAATGACCTTTGTAAAAGGCTGCAGGAACTGAGTTATGGCATCAAAGACTTATGTTAACAAAAAACAGCACAGATATCTGAGTTCATTCAATCTTTCTGACACTGCATGATGCATCTTGGCACAATTTGTGGTTTGTGTATATATACACACAGCTGTAGATAGAATTTCTGAAGTAGTTTTTTTTGAGGGGCCCCTTTAATTCAAGGTGCAAAAATGCATGCGCTGACAGTAACTTTCTAGCTATAGTATTAACTAATACAAAGATAGTAAAGAAACTAAGCGTTCCCAAGAGACTTATGTTAAATTGACATTCCCTTCCATCAGAGTTATTGGTTAAGCATCTAAAACCATTGATTACGTCCATAATGATGTTAATGATTATTGTTTGCACCAGAATAAGAAAACAACTTTTTGTTTAGAGTATATTGCTGCTCTGTTGCTGATTGCACAAATTGTGATGTATGTTCATTTTTATTACGCTAAGTTAGCTTAATACTACTGCCAGCATCCTCATGTATCAAACTGGAAAGCAGTGGAAAGGCGACCAGGAGAGGGATCAGTAAATAACATACTGCTGATGCTGGAAATCTGATACAAAAATAGATAAGGCTGGAGATACTCAGCGGATCTGGCATCATCTATGGACAGAGCAATAGAGTGATTGTTTTGAGTACATTATGACACTTCTTCAGATCTCAGGTTTGGTCAATCTAGTGTTCCACCTCCACTAATTATACGCTTGAATCATTTAAGTTAACAGTTTGGGAAGAAAAACACAGCTAAATACTATTTATATCATTTTGGGATCAGGAGTGTTTTTGAGTTTTATGTTAAACAAACTGAAGATATGGGTATGTTACAACCAACAAATGCAACACATGATGATCTTATCAGCATCTAACAGTTTTTATATTATTTCTACCCACTTTCTCAGAAGCCAAATGCGAAGGCTTCAAAGAGCTACAAAAAAAAGCCGAGTTTCCATCTGGCAGAAATTGTATAACAAGAAATAACATGTGACTTTCTTTATCTTTTTAGCATGATCACAATAAAATATTGTTACATTGGCTCTCCCGGCTTAATTTATTGCATTATAAAGTGAAATTTATGGATTCAATATTTTGATAAGAACGTCTAGCAAAAGGCAAATTTCAAAAACATTTTTTTGATATTTAAGATAAGCAACAATAAGAATGATTTATTAAGCACCCTCAACTGGCAACATAATATCACAAAAATAATTTTGTTTTAGCTAATAGTGGTAATTAAGGTTTTACATAGAATTATTGACAAAATAGTGTAAAACTCTAAGTTGACACTAACCAATTGTATAATAAAATAGTTTATTATGTATTAGCTCACTGTAGAGCTTCCAGTGGAACTATTGTCTGTGCCATTAATTTTGTATCAAAATAACATGATATAGTGGCAACATTATGAGATAATCCATGAGTCTATATGAATACTCTGAATTTAAAATCACACCACAGCAATTAAATTGATGAATTAATCTGAGTCTAACATCTAATCTCATTAATGATGATCATGAGATTATTGGTATGTCATAAAAATCTATCTGATTCGTGGATGTCCTTCAGGGAAGGATAATTGCCATCTTTACTCAGCCTGAACTACATGTGATTTGGTTCAATGCAATATGGATCTTTAACTGCTCTCTGTGATGACTTACAAAATTACTCAGATGCATCAAGCAACTCTGTTTGTTGAATAAGAATAAAACCAGATTGACCTCTTGGCATTCACCAGGAACCAGGAATGATAAACATCGTGTGCCCAGTTGACCATGCAAAATTCTTCTTTTTAACTTGTGGGGACACATGTCAAAATTGAAAGGTTGTCCCTCAAACTTGACAGGCAGCAGCATAATACAGAGAGTCATGCTCACCAAATCATACTTTACAGCCATTGCCCCAGCATCTTCCATTATCATCCTTAAGCATGCACTGTCCAAACAGATCCAGTATTTGTAGCAGCACTAGGTTCTACTCTTAAGAGGGATTAACCTTGTGAATCCTCCATATTGAATCTGGACCCTGTAAGTTTCATGACATAGGTCAAACCTCAGTCAGGAAACCTCCTGCTGCCTGTTACCTACTGCCTTTGCTGAATTGATTAATCAACTCTCCTCCAGTTGGGAGGAACACTGAGGGTCCCAGGACACAGAAATTACACATGGTGGGGACATCACTGCCATCGCCATGACCACACATCATTAGATTATTAATGGACATATCAAACTTTCATTCCAAGATGTGTTTGTTAAAAGTAAATTGATACAACCAAAATGACTATAGTTATAAAATGACTGGTTGGAGAAAAAAAGAGACCAATGTCTGAGGATGCTTCAAAGAGATAGATTTAAGTGCCGGGGTTCATTACAAATTGAACTGTAATATTCTGGGACTTTATTCATTATGGGATGTGCCTGTCTAGGCTAGCATTAATTGCCAATCCCTAATTTCCAAGCAGGCAGTTATGAGTCAACCACATTGCTGCAGATCTGGAATCACATGTAGACCAGACCAGGTAGGATGACAGATTTCTTTCCCAAAAGGAAATGAGTGAACTAGGTATGTTTTTGTTGACAATTGACAATGGTTATCAGACAACCCTTCATTCCAGGTTTTTTATTGAATTCAATTGCTACCATTTGCAATGATAGCATTTGAATCCAGTTCCCGAGAATATTAGCTAAATTTCTGGATTAATAGTCTAGTGATAATACTAATAGATCAATACAATGGGAGAAAAGACAGCAGTCTGCATGAGAGACATGTTTTGTGTGTTCCCATTTCAAAAATACACAAAAAACCAGGGTTAAAAGCCAGTACAATCCTAGTCTATGCATATTGGTGGAAGAAGGTTTGCTTGCAAGCTGAGTGTTTTTGAGTGCCAATAGACTAAGGTACCTGTATGTATCAGGCTGGGTTTGCAGGTTGTCGTACTGTGAAGGTCACAGTCAAAGAACTACCCAATAGTTGCCCCTGTGTTACAGGTAAAGGATTCTCTCACCCTGGCTCTGAATATCCAGCAAGCCAGTCAAAAGGAAATGGGACAAAAGAATTTCATTCAACCTGCAAAATCAAGAATTTCAAAATCGGTATCATGGTGGCTCAATGGTTAGCACAGCTGTCTCGCAGCACCAGGGATCTGGGTTTGATTCCAACCTCGGGTGACTGTCTGTGTGGACTTTGCACATTGTCCCCTTGTCTGTGTGGATTTCCTCTGGGTACTCTGGTTTCCTCCCACAGTCCAAAGATGTGCAGATTAGGTGGATTGGCCATGCTAAATTGCCCATAGTGTTCAGGTGTTAGTAGGTGAAAGTGCATTAGTCAAGGGGGAATGTAAAATATAGGGGAATGAGTCTGGGTGGGTTACTGTTCAGAGAGTTGGTGTGGACTTGTTGGGCCAAATTGCTTGCTTCCACATTGTAGGGATTCTAGGAAATCAACCGCTCCAACTTTCAGCATTGTCCTATCTACTCTTCATGAAGGTCCGAAGACCAAATTCCTTTTTTCTAGCTTTTATCTTGTTTTGAACTCACTTCTCATTTCTAACCTGTGTGTGTGTTGTAGTGTTATTTCTTCTCATGTTAAATAACTTATAAACCCACTCTTTGTTCATTCAAGGAAGCCTGATTCCTTTTAAAATATAAATTCATTTGGTTTAGGAAAAGGCATCCAAATGGGAGGCAATACTTCTGTAAATTAACCTTGTTACAACCAGCCATGGTGGCAGACAAAGAAGAAGTGAAACCAATTCACCTCTATTCATCTGAGAGCTTGACAATTTGGAGCATATCATCAAGAATCATAATAACTTGGGAACTTTGCCTGGTGATTACTTGTAAGCAACTGGAGGTTTATCAACTATTGAGTTGTAACACCATGAGTGGTTTGATAACCACTGCTGATTAAGCTAGCTGAATCCTATAAGACACATCTGCCACACAAGGCCTGTGGCAGGTGTTGAGAGAACCAACAAACTAGACAAACCACCTTTACTTATCCTTACTCTGAGTAATTTACCTGTCTTCAATGATAGTGGAGCTTGGCACATAAGTGCAAAAATTAGGCTGGAGCATTTACAACAATCTTCAGACGGAAGTATCTGGTGGATGATCTATCTTTGCTTCATCCTGAGTTGTCCAGCATCATAGATGCCAGTCTTTCATAAACTTAGTTCACACTGCCCAATACAAAAGAAAGGGTTGGAGGTACTGGCTGCTGCAAATGCCATCGGCTCTGACAGCATTCTGGCAATAGTTCTGATGATGTCAGCACCTGAATGTGGTGCACCAAGCTGTTTCAGTTTAGTTTCAACTCTAGCATATACCCAACAATGTGGAAAATTCCCTAGGTATATCCTCTGCACAAAAAGGATGTTAAATCAAACATGGCCAATTACTGCCCCATCAGTCTGAACTTAATCATCAGTAAAATGATGAAAGGTATCATCAACAGTCAACACTTAGCAATAATCTGCTACAAATGCTCAGTTTGGGTTCAGCCAGGGCCACTCAGCTCCTGACCATGTTACAGCCTTAATGCAAACACAGACCAAAGGCCAGAATTCAAGAGGTGAGGAGAAGGCAACTGCCCTTGACATCAAGACTACTTTTGACCAAGTGTGTCATCGAAGCAAAACTGGAGGTAATGAGAATCAGAGGAAGGGGGAAACTGATTGGGTGGCATGGTAGCACAGTGGTTAGCGCTGCTGCCTCCCAGCGCCAGAGACCTGGGTTCAATTCCCGCCTCAGGCGACTGACTGTGTGGAGTTTGCACATTCTCCCCATGTCCTCTGGGTGCTCCGGTTTCCTCCCACAGTCCAAAGATGTGCAGGTCAGGTGAATTGGCCATGCTAAATTGTCCGTAGTGTTAGGTAAGGGGTAAATGTAGGGGTATGGGTGGTTTGCGCTTCGGCGGGTTGGTGTGGACTTGTTGGGCCGAAGGGCCTGTTTCCACACTGTAAAGTAATCTAATCTAATCTAATATCCAGCACATAAGATGATGGCTTGGTTGTTGGAGATCTGCCATCTCAGCTCCCGGTCATGTCAGCAGGAGTTCCTCAAAGTACCATCCTTGGCTCAACTATCTTCAGCTATTTCATCAATGACCTCTCCACTGTAAGGTTGGAAGTGGGATCATTTGCTAATGATTGCAAAATGTTCAGCACCATTCACCACTCCTCAGATACTGAAGCAGTCCATGCCAAATGCAGCAAGACCCTGGGCAATATCCAGGTTTAAGCTGATAAGTGGCAAGTAACATTCATGCCACACAAAGTGCCCTTCCAACAGTAGAAAATCTAACAATGGCCCCTTGATATTCATAGGCACTACCATCACTGAATTTATTTTAGTTCATTCATGGGATGTGGGCATCACTGTTCAGCCCAGTATTTATTGCCCAGAAGATAGTTAGTGGTTAACCATATTGCCGTGGGTCTGAAATCAGATTTCCTTCCCTAAAGGACATCAGTGAACCAGAGGGTTTTTTTTTCCTGACAATAGCTTCATTGTCATCATTAGACTCTTAATTCCAAATTCTTTATTGAGTTCAAGTTCTACCATCTGTCATGACGGGATTTGAACCCAGTGTCCCTAGGGCATTAACTGGGTCTCTAGATTGATAGTTCAGTGTTAATACCACAGGTCCATCACCTCCCCCTACCATTAACCAGATACTGAACTGGACTAGTCATGTATAAGTACTAACAAGGACAAGTCAGAGGCTGGGAATTCTACAGAAACCAATTTACTTCTTGACTCTAAGCCTATTAACCATCTACAAGGCATAATTCAAGCACCAGATGGAATAGTCTCCGTTTGCCTGGATAAATTCAGCTCTAACAGCACTCAAGAAGCTTGACACCATCAGGACAAAGCAGCTCACTTGATTAGTACTACGTTGACAAACAATTGGTCCCTGTACTGCTGATGTTAAGTAGCAGTAGTGTGCACCACCTACAATATGTGCTGCAGAAATTCATTAACACTTCTTAGGTTACATCTTCCAAACTGTGACAACTACCATCTGGATGGACAAGGGCAGCAAATAGATGGGAACATCAGCATTGCAAGTTTCTCTCTAAGCCACTCATTATCAAAACTTGGAAGTATATCACCATTCCTTCATTGCTGCCAAGTCAAAATCCTGGAATTCCCTCCCTAACAGTGTTGTGGGTCTACTTGCAGCAAATGGACTGCAGAGATTCAAGAAGTCAGCTTACTATCACCTTCTCAAGGGCAACTAGGGATGGGTAACAAATAGTGCCCTAACCAGTAATGTCCATATGCCATGAATGAAAGAAAAAAAAACATTTTATCCAACAACAATGCATCAACTTGAATCCAAGGAAGACAAGAGCCATCAATGAATTTCTGGCACCAAAGTGCATAAATGATATAAAGTGTTTCTCAGACATAGTGAATCAAGTGAAAAGGTTTATTTTCAATTTAGCCAGTCTTACTAATCAATAAATGAGTCATTTTACAAAAAAGTAGCAATAGGATTGGAATCAGGAATAGACTACAGTTATTGAAGGGGTTAACAGGAAATCACTTTATATGGATGTTCTAACACATTACGCTATATTCATTACAGTCACCGCAAGGGGAGCTGCCATTATTCCAGTTGTTATGACACACCTGGGCAAGTGCACAGATTCCAGAGCCCAAGGGGACAACATGGTGGCTCAATGGTTAGCACCGCTGCCCCACAGCACCAGGGTCCTAAGTTTGATATCAGCCTCAGACAACTGTGTGTGGAAGTTGCATACTCTCCTCATATCTGTACAGATTTCTTCCAAGTGCTCTGGTTTCCTCCCATAGTCCAAAGGTGTGCATATTAGGTGGATTGGCCATGGGAAATGTAGTCTTAGTGGAATGCTGTTCAGACATCCAGTATGGAGTTAATGGCTGAATGGCCTGCTCCCACATCGTAAGGGTTCTATGAATATTCCCAGGCTCATTTGAAAGGTTTAGGCTTGTAACTTAAAAGTAGTGTCTGCAGGCCTCTGTGCACAAAGACAAAGACAATGTAAGATCACACAGGCTGCACTAGAGGCACAGAAATGATTCCTTCTCACCTTGAGCTGTATGTGCACTACAGTTCAATGCTGCCTTTCTTGAGTGATGTGGGGCTGGGATGACAAGTTTCGGTACTCATACTGACTCACACTAAAATTGGCATTTAACCAAGTTCAAGTAAAATTTGATCCATAAGAGAGAGTAGAGCAAAACTGCAAAATATTTTGTAACTCTCACCATCTTCTTCTGTTTGTAATGTTATGTTTAACATTTTCAAGTCATACATTCATTGGCATAATGTTCCATATTTGAATAATGAGTCCAAAAAGGTGTTCAGGCTTGCAGTGATTAAGGAGTTCCTTCAACATTAACATTCAAAATTATCTACTTTGTTCTATTACTCTGCCCGTTCTTCTAAATGTTTCTTTTCTGAATCCTTAACCATAATTACGTGGTGAAATAGCTCCACAGAAGCCAATATTGTGTCACCAAGTCACCCTTCATTTCCATTTGGAGAGCCCTTGACACTGACCCAGCTTCCTTCGAGCTAGCTGTCAGAGTGAGCAGAACTTCTGATACTCCGGTTTATTTCTGTCAGCCTGATTGGACTAGATTAACAGCCCCAAACAGAGAACTCCTATTTTATGAGGTCTGCCTAACTGACCTTGTTACAATCACTACATCCTTCCCCTTCTGAGTCCAAGGACAAAGGCTGCGTGTTTTTATTGCAGTTCCTTCTGGGGCACCAGGTCAGTTTCCTTCTGCTGTGCCTCTGATATGGGAAGTGTATAATGCACAGTAGTTTGCTTCTTGTGCCCGGAGAATCTCATAAGAAATTCATTCTCTTCTTCAGGTGGCAAAGACATCCAGTGACATCCATTGCATCCCTCTCAGATTCCAAGGCATCTTTAATGTCTGATGGAGAGGGAGAACCCATGGGTTTCAGAACATTCAGAAAGGTTGTCGAGGAGCCAGGCGCATTTTTCTGCTGCATGGTTTGCAAGTTTGCAGCTTTCATATGGACCATGTGTTTGTTCAGGAATGTGGCACTTACTAAACCTTACACATCACTGGACCTGACCTCACCTCGACAATGCCTCTTACCCATGCAAGGCCATTCCTGTGGTTCCTACATCAAACTTCATCCCTTGAAGTAAACTGTCTCCCTCAGTTAGTGGAGTCTTGTGTCCAGCATTGGCATTCCTGATGCCATTTCACCCTCCCCCCAGATCTGGGAAGGTCAGGTGCAGAGTCTTCTCCCAATTAGCAATTCTGGTGGAGCTATCCCTGTAGTTGCTTGATGGGTTGCCCTATAATCAAACAGGAACTGGGACAGTTTGGTATCTAGTGAAGCTGTAAGCCGCTTCTTTAAGTCTGCTTTCAAAGTTTGGGCTGTTCTTTCTGTCACAACATTGGATAATTGATGGTATGGAGCTGTCCTTATAGTTTGAATACCATTCGACTTTAGGAAATACTCAAATTCCCTGCTGGTAAATTATGGCCTTTATCTGTGACTAGCACTTTTGGGAATCCATGCATTGCAAACAATGAGCACAGTATTTCTATCATCATTCCCATGTTTGGTGAATTAACTCTATGCACATCCAGTCACTGAGTGGACATCCACAATGACTAAGAACATTGAGTCCATGGAAGGGTCGGCATAGTCAACATGTAGCTCAGTTTAGGGTTTACTGGCTATCCCTCAAATGTGGTGGAGCTACTGTCGGTACTCTAGGCACTGCCCCACCAACGCGGCTGTCTGCACCCAATCCAACCCACCACACAACTTCTCGCTAACATCTTCATTTTCAAAACCCCTGGATGATCCTGGTGGAGTTCAGCCAGTGTCTGGCAATGATTTTTGCTCAGGACAATCACTTTTGCTTCCCATAATATGCCATCCTCTACTGTGATCTGGTCTTGCTAGGTCCAGAAAGATTTCAGTTCTGATTGTGACGGCTCTTTGGGATCTCCCATCACCCACCAATTGCTTCAGTTTTGCCAGGATGGGATCTTCCTACATCCAAAGTCTAACAGTCAGCTGTGACTGGAAGTCATAGAGTCATAAAGATGTACACCACAGAAACAGACCCTTCGGTCCAATTCCATATGCCGACCAGATATCCCAACCAAATCTAGTCCCACCTGCCAGCACTTGGCCCATATCCCTCCAAACTCTTCCTATTCATATATCCATCCAGATGCCTTTTAAATGTTGCAATTGTACCAGCCTTCACCACATCCTCTGCCAGCTCATTCCATACACGTACCACCCTCTGCACGAAAAAGTTGTCCTGAAGTCTCTTTTATATCTTTCCCCTCTCACCCTAAACCTATGTCCTCTAGTTCTGGACTCCCCCAACATAGGGGAAATACTTTGTATATTTATATTATCCATGGTCCTCATGATCTTATAAAACTCTATAAGGTCACCCCTCAATCTCCAACGCTCCAGGGAAAACAGCCCTAGCCTATTCAACCTCTCCCTATAGCTCAAATCCTCCAACCCTGGAAACCTCCTTGTAAATCATTTCTGAACCCTTTCAAGTTTCACAACACCTTTCCGATAAAATTGCATGCAATATTCCAAGTGGCCAAACCAATGTCCTGTACAGCCGCAACATGACCTCCCAACTCCTGTACTCAATACTCTGACCAATAAAGGAAAGCATACCAAGCGCCTTCTTCACTATCCTATCTATCTGCGACTCCACTTTCAAGGAGCTATGAACCTGCACTCCAAGGTCTCTTTGTCCAGAAACACTCCATAGGAGCTATGTCCAGTAAATTTAAAACCCCTACAGAGATCTTTCAGGTGATGTATTTGCCAGTGGGAGGCAGCTCAATGCATTTGCATTTGCTACTTGACCTCCCACATGGTGTTCCAATGTGTAACCATATGCACTTAGTATTAGAGCCCACTGCTGAATTCAGCCTGAAGCTATGGGTACCACTACCTTGCTCTCTTTAAGTAGGCCTAGCAGGAGATTGTGGTCCATTATAATGACAAATTTATGTTCATAAAGTTATTGGTGGATTCTTCTGACTCCAATATGACCATCAAACCTTCATTCGGTGTCTGAGCATATTTATGCTCTGCATTAAACAACCTTCTAGATGCATAAACAATTGGGTGTTCCTCTCCACTTGGCCACCTAGGAGTTAATATTACCTAGATGCCGTACGGGGATGCATCACATGCCAATACCAAATCTCACTTGGGATTATACTGTGCCATCTCCTTAGAGGACAATAGTTGTTCTTCCACTTCCCTGAAAGCAATGGCTTGGCTACATGACCATTTCCAAGGCCTACCCCTTTTTATGAGTTGATTCAAAGGTGCCACAATAGAGGCCAGTTGATCCATAAACTTTCCATAATAATTCACCAGCCCAAGGAAAGACCTAAACTCTGATACAGACATGGGAGCGGGGGCACATTTAATCATCCTCACTTCATCTTCCAAAGGGTGTAACCTGGTCTTGTTGATTCTATAGACCAAGAAGATCACTTGACGTGCCTGGAACACACAATTCTTCCTTCTAAGACATATACCTGCCTGGGAGAAGCGCCTAAGGACAATGCCCAAGTTCTCAAAGTGCTACTTATTGATCTTCCCTGTTTTAGCACTCCATCTGCATAAAATGGTGATTTGGGGTAGACCTTGTAAAATGTTCTCCATCTTCCTCTCAAAAATGGCACAGGCTGATGATACCCCAAAAGGCAGTTTCGTATGTTGGTACAAATCTTAATAGGTATTAATTGTAGCATACTTCTGGGAATCCTCATCTAACCACAATTGCAAATATGCATGGCTCATGTCCAGCTTTGTGAAGGACAGCAAACCCCACCAGCTTTGAATATAAATCCTCAATGCAAGGGATTGAGTATTTATCAAGCTGCAAGAAGCCGTTTATCATTTGTATAAAATCCTCACAAAGGTGAATTGATCAGATATTTGATCAGATATCTACTTTGATTGGTTCTGATTTGGATGTTGCTGAGCAAGTTAACTGTTCCAAACTGGATGTAGGTGGCCTTTACATGGTGTGCACTCTCCTTGATGCTGGCCTATGATTAGATTAGATTCCTTACAGTGCGGAAACAGGCCCTTCGGCCCAACAAGTCAACACCGACCCTCCGAAGAGTAACCCACCCAGACCCACTCACCTACTCCCTACTAATGCACCTATCACTATAGGCAATTTAGCTTGGCCAATTCACCTGACTCCACATCTTTGGACTGTGGGAGGAAACTGGAGCACCCAAATGAAACCGACACAGACACAGGGAGAATGTGCAAATTCCATGCAGACAGTTGCACGAGACTGGAATCGAACCCAGGTCCCTGGTGCTGTGAGGCAGCAGTGCTAACCACTGAGCCACTGTGCTGCCCCCATGAGTTCTCATACTCAGTTTAGGTCTAATGGGACTCTTTTCCTGTCTCGGGTCTGCATACCAGCAGCAACTTCAATGACTTGCTGGGTCAGATCCTGAAGAAAATGTAAACTGTATGGTCAAGGCTTGGCTTTGCTTTGGGGTTTTGCTGTGGGCTGGCCCAGACACTTTCCGTCAGGATATGGTCTGAGTGAGACTGTGCAATTGCCTTCACTCAGGTGGTGTCCCCCAATTCAGTCAGACTGGTGAGGGTGTCCACTTCCATAGGAATGCCTTGCAACTCATATGCTCGACTTGCTTCATTTTCCAATGATAAAGCCAGTTATAGAGCCTGTTTGAAGTCCAGTTGGGCTTCAGCTAATATGTGCTTTTGCATGGTTACATCATCAATTCCACATACCAAAATGGTCTCTCAGCATTTCATAAGGGTTAAACCAATGTCATTTTCCTCTGCCAGTCACCTTAACACTAGTGAAAAATCCCGACACGGATCTCCCGGGTTCTTGAATTGCTGAGTAAAATCGATAGCATCTCAGAATTAGAGGTGTTTTGGGGTCATAATATTCTTAACTAAATCTGTCAACTCTTGAAAGGTTCTAGTATCTAGTGCCTTGGGGAGAATTAGGCTCCTAATTACCAAAAATGCTGCAGGTCCACAAGTTGTCAGGAGAACTACTCATTACTTTTCATCTGCCCCAATGTCATTTGCCTAAAAAAGAATCATTCTTTCCACACACTGGACTCAGTCTTTGATGGCAGGATTGGACAAATCAAGCTTCCCAATTAATGGCATGATGCCAAAAATGCTTACCCCCAACCCAAAGACAACTGTTGTGAGCGCATTTCTTCAGGTGTGTGCTTGTCTCTCATCACCACTAAAATAACTCCCCAGAGGCTGATATCCCACCTCCACGTTACCCTTTATTTACACATGGAGAGCCCTTGACACTCTCCTTTACTTGTCTTTTAGCTCGGGCTCCCTGATTGGATCAGATTAGCAGCCCCAATCAGGGAACACATTCTCTGAGGTTCACCTGGCTGACCTTGTTACAATGACTACACATGATAAGCAGAATTTAAACATTGTTAAAAGGAGACAAGAAATTGAAGCTTTTTTTAAGCTTGTATTTATAAAACCAAGACGCAAACAGCTGTTAAAAAAAGAAACTCATTCTATACAGCATGAGAAGTGGGTGCCGATTGGTTGTACTAACATTGATATGGAGGAGCGGCAAGAACAATTAAGTGTCAATCTTAATCCTCAGACTAAGGAGGTAGATTCTGATTGATTTAATTCCTCACCCACTTTAATCTTATACATTTTATTTCTACGAATATTTCTCTTAAGTTATGTAATACTTCAACAAATTGTGACAAGTGCATCGATAACAATTTTACCATTATGCTTTGGGAATTTTGTTTTCCTGTTTACTTACTTATTTGACAAGAACTTTCCACCCTTTTATCTTTGCTGCTATAAGTTAGTGGAAGGTATCCAAAACAAAAATATGAACTGGTGCTTTATTTTATATCAATTAATTTTAACCTTCTACAGTTTGTTACTAAACATATTGTTAAGTGAATTGCTAGAGATTCATTGAGTAACTTCCGTACATTGTTTGCAAGTTCAATATGCAAATTTGGGTTGTCAGATAAGTGATTCATTTCTTATACTAATGTTTTTAATCCAATTATACCAATCTAATCCTCAACCCACACAAATGTTACAATCCTCCCACCTTGTACTGTAACTAGAGTGCACCTTGATTTACCACATGGTGAAGTGTTCACATTTAATGGGCATAGTTTCATGAGGAAAAGTTAAATAGACAAAACTGGACAGATTTCTTTAGGAGAAAGTGAGGACTGCAGATGCTGGAGATCAGAGCTGAAAAATGTGTTGCTTAGGTGTTTGTGACATATCCTCCAAATTAAATGAAACTCAGCTATTATAGAGTCATAGAGATGTACAACACAAAAACAGACCCTTTGGTCCAAATTGTCCATGCTGACCAGATATCCCAACTAACCTAGTCCCACCTGCCAGCACCCGGCCCATATCCCTCCACACCCTTCCTATTCATATACCCATCCTGATGCTTTTTCAATATTGCAATTGTACTAGCCTCCACCACTTCCTCTGGCAGCTCATTCCATACACTTGCCACCCTCTGCGTGAAAAAGATTTTAGATTAGATTACATTACGGAAACAGGCCCTTCAGCCCAACAAGTCCACACCGACCCGCCGAAGCGCAACCCACCCATACCCCTTACCGAACACTACAGGCAATTTAGCATGGCCAATTCACCTGACCTGTACATCTTTGGACTGTGGGAGGAAACCAGAACACCCAGAGGAAACCCACGCAGACACGGGGAGAACGTGCAAACTCCACACAGTCAGTCGCCTGAGGCGGGAATTGAACTGGGGTCTCTGGCGCTGTGAGGTAGCAGTGCTAACCACTGTGCCACGGTGTTGCCCACAAAAGTTGCCCCTTAGGTTCTCTTTTATATCTTTCCCCTCTCACCCTAAAACTGTGCCCTCTAGATCTAGACTTCCCCACCCCAGGGAAGAGACTTTGTCTAATTATCTTATCCATGCCCCTCATGATTTTATAAGCCTCCGACGCTCCAGAATTCAACCTCTTCCTATAGCTCAAATCCTCCAACCCTGGCAACATCCTTGTAATTCTTTTCTGAACCCTTTCAAGTTTCACAACATCTTTCCAATAGGAAGGAGACCAGAATTGCATGCAATATTCCAACAGTGGCGTAACCAATGTCCTGTACATAACCTCTCAACTCCTGTACTCAATACTCTGAAAGCATACCAAACACCTTCTTCACTATCCGATCTATCTGTGACTCCACTTTCAAGGAGCTATGAACCTGCACTCCAAGGTCTCTTTGTTCACCAACACTCCCTAGGACCTTACCATTAAGTGTATAAGTCCTGCTAAGATTTTCTTCCGCAAAATGCAGCACCTCGCATTTATCTGAATTAAACTCCATCTGCCACTTCTCAGCCCATTGGCCCATCTGGTCAAGATCCTGTTGTAATCGGAGGTAACCTTCTTCGATGTCCACTAGACCTCCAATTTTGGTGTCATCTGCAAACTTACTAACTATATCTCTTATGCTCAAAAAATACCCAAATGCTAGAACCTCTCCAATCTGGAAAATTGAAGTCTGGAAACACCAGATGTTCACAGCATTTTCAGGTAGGTTTAAGGAATCCATAGACATACCACTTGACTGCTTGGTCACTGCAATACATTAAGAAGGTATTGACTCACTTGACCTTTGGACTGAGGGTAAAACATGGTAGCTGAGGAAGATGCTGTGATTGTGTAGCACAATGTAACAGTATCAGAATACAAAGCCATTTATTTTTCTCTCTACACGGCTTTTCTCTTCATCTCTTTCTCTACGAAGGTCTGCTTTTCCATTTTGCTTTGCCCTTTACCACTTGCTTATATGCTCCCTGTTTGGCTTTGTTAATCTTTTGCTTCATCTTTCTCTCTCTCCCTCTCTGTCTCTGAATCCATTTCTTTCTCTATCACCCTTTTTCAATCTCTCCTTCTTTGCAGTTCAGAGAACTGTGCTTAGTTATTCTAACTTCTGTCCATGAAACAGAAAAATTTGAAGCAATGAAAATCTTGGTCCTAAACATTCTGCATTGCAATGTATTTATGTTACATTTTATTTTGTCCTTTGAGTAGCATTTCACAACGAGTTTGTGACTTTTAAAGTGCAGTTACCATGATATGGGCAATGTGCAATCTATGTCAAAGTCCCTGAAACAGCAACTTACATAATTATCTCCTTCATCTATTTTTGTCAGTGCTAGGGGATTGAGAGGGGACACTGGAGAACTGTTTTTTGTACTTTCTTTATTTAATCTTTCATGGAACATGGGTGTTGCTGGCAAGGTAATCATTTGTTGCCACTCCAAATGTGCTTTTGAAACTGAATGGTTTGTTTGTACATTTCAGAGGGCAGTGAAGAGTCAATCATACTGCTGTGAGTCTGGAGTTATATGTAGGCCAGACCAGGTAAGAAAGACAGATCACCTCCCCGAAGGACATTATTAAACCAGATGAGTTTTCACATTTTGAGACAGCTTTGTGGTTACCATTGCTAAAGCTAGCCTAATATTTCAGATTTGTTCATTGAATTTAATTCTACATCTGCCGTATCTCATCAACGTGGGTAGACAGGATTGTGATTTAATATTTTCTTTGAAAGTCAGCAATTCTGCCAATTAAACATTTGTTCAATGATGTACTCTTGTTCTAATTTAACTTTTTAAGTTCTGGAACTCACAAACCTTTTCAAAGTGAGTGACAAGTGAAGACCTTACTAATTACAAAACAATCAACACAACCCAGTCTCTCCCAAAAGACAATAAAATCTATCTTTTGGAACTCTGACTGATTTACAGCCAGCAGCTGAACGGGATCTGTGTTTTACAAATGAGCATCACATACGCCTGAATGAAAATCAATATAAAAGCAGCAATCTAAAAAGAGAAACCTTGTTTACAAGGCTCCTATTTGATTGACATGGAAATGATTTTTTTTATAGATGTCACACAGGGACTTTCTGATTCACTTTTGCATAAGCCATCTGGCTACAAGGTGTAAAGAAATGTGTTTTCACATTTAACATATTGACTACCGAGTGGTCTTCATGATATCAGACATGGTTAACTGTTTAAGCCCACAAAACAAATCTTATATGGCTGTGCTGGAGCTCCTATTAAACTAAAACAAACAGTGGATGCATGGTAGAATATTAATAAAACACAAGCCTTTTAAATTTGTCTGCAATATTAAGAATGGGAACAATGGAACAGGTAATAGAACTGGAATTATTGAGTGGAGGGGGTTTGTAATATGGAGATTGTGAATGGAGATCCCAGGACATAAAGCTAATCAAATTCTTTGGAAAAAAGCTCCTGGGATTCCACTGGACTTGGAGATGAGTATGAAGCTTTACAGAACAAATGTTGGCTGAATTAGAGCTGCTATGGGGTTTGATGAGTCGGTGGTGGCCGTGTTAAGGTCTTGGAGGCTTCCTGTGGAGGCACATAAGGAAAATGAGACTAAAGCTGCCTTAGCCACTTTCAATCTGTTAGACCTAAACTTCCTGACCACAAGTTTAGCAATCAATCTGTCTTACACTCGCAGGAATTGGTTCCAATTAATTGATTCAATATTTGTGAGTATGAAAGCTCGTGTAGTTCTCAATAAATATGAATTTTGATGAACAAAAATCACTTTTTAAACTTTTAACATTCATCACTTAACCAGTATTTAAATAAGAAGAAAAAAATCTTAATGTGGGTGAAAATGTTTGCTCAGAACAGAAAGCCTTTCACACATATTTTAAACCTTTAGTTTGAGGTGCAGAAAACACAGCATTTACTAATATTGTTTAATTAAGCATCTTGTTATCTGAATGTTGTTCATATTTCAAATACATCTTGGAGAATTCGATATTTTTTTTTGCAGTCTAGTTTGGATAAATTGGGGTGGCACAGTGACTCAGTGGTTAGCACTGCTGCCTCACACTGCCAGGGACCAGGGTTTGATTTCACCCTTGAGCAACTATCTGCATGGAATTTATACATTCTCCTCATGTCTGCGTGGCTTTTCTCCAGTTGCTCTGGTTTCCTCCAACAGCCCAAAGATGTGCAGGTTAGGTGGATTTACCATGCTAAATAGTGTGTAGGCTTGGTGGATTAGCCATGGGAAATGCAGGGTTACAGATTTTGGGGTGGGGAGTGTCTGGGTGGAATGTTATTCGGAGCATCAGTGCAAACTTGATGGACCAAATGGTCAGCTTCCACACTGTATGGATTCTATGAAAAACAAAGGAGGTCAGCAGGAGAGGCTTCACTATAAAGGAGGGATTAGGTAAACTGGAAATCTTCATTATGAAAACCTATCTTAACCTCATTTGTTCTAAAGGTGTTCATGATTATAAAGCTTTGATAAGATAGGGAACTAAAGAACATAAATTCAAGGCCAGGAGAATGAATTTTATTTGGTGTCAACATCTATTTATTAGAAATAGTCAGCTCTGAATTGCTATCTCATTTCTATGGCAACAAGTTGATACTTTCTTGCTTGATCTCATCTCTGATGGAGAGATAATGGAGGTTTTCTTCATCATCCCTTTGTATTATACGTGTATAATTCATGATATAATTGAAACATAACTCTGACATCGTCCGGAGATAGGACATCAGTCCACTATGAGAATGTGAACAGACAGGCCATAAGCACGAAACTAGCTTTTTAATAATCTATCATTTACAAATGTAAATAAGGAAATGTTAAAGAATATGAAGGGTTGAGGAGCCTTATTATCAGTATGGAGTAAGCAGCCTCAGGGGCTATGTATGTGCAGCTAATTGCAGCCTGTGTTATTCAAGACATAGCTCCATGTGCAGATAGCAGTATTGGATTAAACAGAGGGTAAAACACCCTTCAGTTACAGGCAGAAGTAATTGTGATGTTATTGGTATAAAGAAATATGGTCTAAATATTCTTTTAAAGATAATGTGGACCCATAAATTTCTATCTTGGATTTTTAAATAAAAGGACTTCTCTAAGGAAAACGCATTGAATAAAAAAAAAGAGCAATGTTGCACCTGCAAGAAGCAGGGAGCTTAAATCAAGTCTGGAAATTTTTCAGAGGGAGCTCACATTATATTGTGAGTCAGATAAGACCACTACAGTTTTCAATTCAATGAAGGAGAATTTGACATTTCTGGAAAACAACAATACATTGCTCACTTGCTCTTACTTTGCAACTCCTGTCTGCAAAGTGTGAGAACTGAAAACCCACCAGTAATCACCTTTACCACTTATGGATAATTCTTAGAGAGAATGCACTGGATTCCACTGAACTGTCTCCAGCAAAGGGAATTTGGCCAGCTACAACTGTTCCTGGAAGACAATCCACTGCCAGCAGCGTGTGCAGAATTATTTTAATATTAGAACCCCATTTAGGAAAATCTGTGACTCATCCAATTTTTAATTGAGTTTAATGATGTCCAAGTAAGCATTCTACAGATTTTCATTTTTTAACCTGTTTCTGTGCAGATTTGCATATTAGCTTTTTCTGAAGGATAAGATATGTGTAAACCAATGGTTTGTCAATAACCTTCGTGTCTTTATCTGAATGTCTTATTTGTTGTTAATTAATGAAAGCCAGCTGCCTTCTGACCAGTGGAAGAGTGAGACTAGAAAAGGAAACAATCTGGTCATAACATTATAAACCATGCAGAAAGACCAAATTATTCTGAAGATTCTTTCTCCATAGATTTAGTTCCTCAGCTCGTCACAGGAGTATTGATAGTTCTCGCTTTTAATCACCACTGGGACTACAATATGCCTGTTCAAACATGAAAGCTGCAACCTATCAACTGAAATATATATCTTTTTATATGACAGTGCTCCATTTGCATTGCAGTTAATACAACCAAATTGGGAAAGCAGGTAAGAATGTCTACAATGTAGCATGGCACACATTACAGTACCGTTATGGTGTAGGAGAGTGTAAGGCCCATTGAGTCTGCACCAACTCTCTGAGCACTTTAACTGAATTTTCTGCCTTTTCCCAGTAGCCCTGTACATTTTTTGTATTTAAATGATCATTCAATGCTCCCTTGTTAGATCCTGTCACAATACCATGATTGCAAGTGTAGGATTGTCTGAGTGCTGAAGGAAGCTTAAGCTTTAAGGTGAAGGCTGTGATAGTTAAATCATCTATCCATATTGCATTACCTGTCACAGATCCTACTGCATCTTCAGTGGTCATGCTCTGAGCTCTTCTGGCACACCAGTACAACATAGCAGTGACAGCTTGTTTGCTTCCCAACAATTTATCAGAGATGTTAAAGGTGCATCTTCCTTACTTCTGTCATTAGTCACTGATTGCATCTCAACCCTGTGAATAGTGCTATGATAACGACATAGGAATCTAGTTTGTTAGTATCCAGCTGCTATGTGCACATGAACATATGCTATCATTTTAAGGCAATCATTAATGAAGGGAATGTATAGATAGAAGGCTGTGAACAGACAACTTCTATTCTTCAC
The DNA here is from genome assembly GCF_047496795.1 of Chiloscyllium punctatum. NCBI lineage: Eukaryota > Metazoa > Chordata > Chondrichthyes > Orectolobiformes > Hemiscylliidae > Chiloscyllium > Chiloscyllium punctatum. The sequence continues at coordinate 61,860,083 of NC_092740.1, forward strand.
AGCCATGGTTCACAGCATTTGAACATCAGGCATTGACTGTAGAAGAGAGCATGTGAAATGAAACTAATGCTCCAATTAAGTAAATCAGCATTAAATGCTTAAAGCAGTACTTCAAATTTTTTAAACCACTTGGGAGGTTTTTAAGCTTCCACAGTGTCTCAGAAATAACTGTTGGAGCAAATTACTGCAGATACTGGAATCTGTACTGAAAACAACAAATGCTGGAAATCACAGCGGGTCATCAAATTCAAAACGTTAGCTTGCTCTCTCTCCATGGATGCTGTCTGACCAACTGTGAGCTCCAGCATTTGTTGTTTCCAGTTTCAGAAGTAATTGGTGTCTGTTACATCTTCTTGATTTTTTGCCCCAGTTTGGATTGTTCTTATTGAGGAGAAGGGAGGGAAGCAGGAAGAAGGTCAGGCTCATTATGAGCACTTAAGACCAATTAAAGGAGCCTGACTGGAAAATTCCAGACAAGTTGCTGAAACCATTAGGCACCTTACAGACAAGTAGAGAATCTCTCTGCCTGCCTCAGTGCAGCCAAAGCCCTAAGTTACCAAATACTGTAGAAGGTCTTCCCTTCACCCATCTACACTGGTGAGGTACAAAAGTCATTTTTAGTTCAGCATCATAGAAGATGGAGAGACAGTACCTGCAATTTGAAATCCTCTCTCCCTCATTTACATTGTACATGGTGCTGCTTCCAAGCCTTTTGTTGGCCTTCCAACCTCAATAGCTTAATCACATCTTCCATTGGCAGTAATCACAATTAGTGACTTTTCCCATAAGCTTGAAATCCTCATTTGAACCTTACAATGGGGTTCAGATGTTTGCAGGGGAGAAAACTGCCCCAAGTTTTGTTCTGCAAAGAAGCCTTTTAATTAAGATAGAAAATAAAACAGCCCAGAGATGTCGAGGCAAGAGTTTCAAAGTAGTATTATTTCCTGAATGAGTATTGCAAGGAAAACTGATTTTTTTGTTATTGACTTGAAGAGTCTTCCATAAAGTATTAAAGCTACACTTTTTTTAAAACAAGAAATTCACCTCACCAAAGTGATTGCTGCAACACTATGTAGAATTTCCTGCATAGTCCCTCAACTACCATCCAGTCTTAAATTACAATGCACTCACTCTTACTTCATTCTAACCAATTATAAAAAGCTGCTTATTTTTTCCTCTGTCTGCCTGAAAGTAAGTCTTGCTCATAGCGCCATGATCTCTACCACAGGTAGAGCAATAATGCAGGTCCCAAATCCATCCCAGTCAGAATGAGGATTGAACACTGTGCTGTTGGCATCAATCTGATCTATTCCTACCATGCAGCCAACTGAACCTCTCCATTTCCAAGAATTCTGGGTTTCTGTGGCAGACAACACTTTTACATGTATATTGTATACTGCACCCATGGATATTGATGGTAGAACCACCAATTCTTTTCCATCATATGCCAAACCAAGAAGTTATGTTGCTTTTACTACTTGCCATTATATGTTGAATGGATTTATAAATTAGTAGCCAAATTGCTTGGTCCCAACTATGAACACACCTTCTGCCCATCAAGTCCTGGAGAGGGATTTGAAATCAGGGTTTCTAGCTTAGGAACTGGTATGCCACATTAGTCACAACCAAACTAATGGGCTGAGAATCATCCATTTCCTGATGGACTTCATCGTAGTAGCTTATAAAAAGTTACTAATGAGGTAGAAGATGCAATGGTATTAATTTTCCAAAACTCCCTAGACTCTGAATATGTTACATTGGACTAGAAATTATGCAAATGTTAATCCTTTATTCAGGAAGGGATGGCAGCAGAAAACAGATTCCAGTTTTGAAACAGTGCCCATAGTTCAGGATTGACCCACAAGAGGAAACATCCTTTCCCTGTTCCCATTGTCAAGGCCATAATGCTAAAGAATGACTGAAAAGTTAAATCAGGAGGAAGACATTGCAGATACAAGATTCTTTAGCATTATTTTATTCTGACCAATTGCCTGACTTATTTTTATTTACTCATGGGATGTGGGCATCGCTGGCTGGGTCAGCATTTATTGCCAAACACTAGTGGCCCTTGAGAAAAGGGTAGCGAGTTGACGTTTTGAACCATTGCAGTCCATGTGTTGTAGGTACACTCACAATGCTGTTACGGAGGGAATTTTCACCCAGTGACATTGAAAGAACAACAATATATTTCCAGATTAAGATGCTGAATGACTTGGAGGGGAACTAGCAGATTGTGGTGGTGTTCTCATGTACCTGTTGGTCCATGACCTTCTAGGTAGTAGTGGCCAAGGGTGAGTAGGTGCTGTATAAGCCTTGGTGAATTACTGCTGTGCATCTTGAAGCTAGTACACACTGTTACTACTCAGTGTCGATGGTAGAGGAACTGAATATTTATGGATTTGTCACTAATTAAGCAGGATTCTTTGTTCTGGAAGATGTCAAGTTCCTTGAGAGTAGTTACCACTGCACTCATCCAAACAATTGGACTCCTGACTTGTGCCTTGAGAACAGGTTTTGGGGATACAGGAGGGAGTTACTCACTGCAAGACTCTTAGCCTCTGACTTGCTTTTGTAATGGAAGTATCTATATTGCTCGTCCAGTTCTGTTTCTGTTGCATAGTAATATTCAATAAGTTGATATTGAAACATTTATCAAAGTTGATGCCATTGAATATTAAAGGGGTTATGGTTAGAGTCTCTACTGTTAGAGATGGTAGTTACCTGGCATGGTGTGGCACAAATATTATTTGCCACTTATGTCAGCAAAATTCTGGATTTGTCCAGGTCTTGCTGGATTTGAGCTTGCACTGCTTCAGTATCCGAGTAATTGCGAATGATGCCGAACATTGTGCAATCATCACCGAACATCCATCCTATGATGGAGGGATGCAGCTAAAGATGGTTGGGCCAATGACAGTACAGCAAAGAACTCTTTGCACAGTTATGTGCTTCTTCCATAAGTTTGATGTTTTCCCTAACAGGTTTAGTTCACCATAGTTGTTGTGTATTTGCTTGAGAATTTTAGTTCGAACTTTATTTATTCTGCAATATCTTCTGAAATGTCTGTCACTGTGACGCTATTGATTTAATCCCTCATCTAGTATCCCAGCTAACTCGACTTTCATAGGAACACCACCAACAGCAGGTTCCCAACCAAGCCTCTCACCATCCTGACTTGGAAATATATTGCTGTTCCTTCACTGTGACTGGGTCAAAATCTTGGAATTTCCCCCTTAACAATATTGTGGGTGTCCCTATGGCATATAGATGGCTGTGGTTCATGACAGTTTACCACCACCTTCTCTAGAGCAATTAGGGACAGGCAATAGAATCTGACCAAGCCAGCGAAGCCCACGTCCTGTGAATGAATTTTAAAAATGCCCACATGATTGCCATTGTGTAGGTTTAAAATAATTGTCTTAGATGCAATCTTCTATCTTTTAATCTATATATGCAATTCAATTACTTGTGGTTACTGCTACCTAGGGCTGCCCTAACTTTGAAGTAATTAATTATCCTGACAGATTACACAACACAAAGTCTATTCTAAAATGCTCTGTTCCAAAACGTACAGTGCTAAGAACTTATCGAGTATGTTTTTTTCATATTCCAGGCTTTTAGTGCATTTTCGTTTTCAGTTAAATCAATTACATTGCTTTGCCTCAAGATCTGTGACTTAAGTGTGTGGAGTTCAAATACAGGTAGTAAGAAATGCCCTGGGCAGAATTGAAGCTGCTTCATTAGTGACACATTACGCATGGATCTAAATGTTTGCGTAAGCTTGGTAGGCAGTTTGGGGATTTGGAATCCATTGCATCAGCAGGGTGGTATACTATAAGGACTGTGGTTCAGTGGGATGAAGAAAATCCTTTGGGTTTGCAGAGTATTTTTAGTTTTCTCTGTCTGTCAACAAACAATCAAATCATTCCCATTAACTGAACTGGAAAAACTGTTAATGGGCTGGACTGGATGTTTCCACGGTCCATATTCTGACTCTTCTTAAAGTGACAGGTGTGAGATTAATTTCACAGTGGCAATTTGACTCAATTTTCAGTTTAACCCATAGGCTTGAGGGGACAGTGATAGCATGAATACCAAATTGACCAAGGGCAGAAAGTAGAGATCGTGATAAATGATTCTTTTTCAAACTCAAGGAAAATATACTTGGCTTTCTTCAGGTATTAGGACCATTGCTATTTTTGATTTATATTAAAGACTTAGACTGGGCATACAGGGAACAATTGCAAAATATTCAGCAACCTTAAGTTCTTAGTCATCTGGACTTGGACCCTAATTCTATATGACAATTATTCAGGCAAGAAAAAATATTTTGTTAAAACATGGTAATTCTTCTATTGATCATACAATGCAATACAGGAATATTGTCACATGACTAGGTATATATTCCTGACTGCAGTGCCATGAATGTGCTACAACATTCTCCTATTTTGTTGATAGTACCTCTTGGCATCTCCATGATTAGTGAGATAGTCACTCTTTTCCCTCTTCTTTAATCATCTGATTGTCCTCATGGTTGCCTCAGGCTGAGCACTGCATTCAGATTCATGGGCTAACTCCTTTTCTTTGTCCCAATGGGTAAATAAAGACAGAAATTACTGAAAAAACTCAGCAGGTCTGGCAGCATCTGTGGAGAGAAATCAGAGTTAATGTTTTGGGTCCAGTAATTCTTGGATTCAGTATCTGAAGAAGATGAGAAAAATGATAGGATTTCACAAAGTTAATATATAAGCACTTTGGTGCAATGAAGAATGTTTGTGGCTCATTTTACTTGTTACATGAATTGAATGAAAATTTTCTTCATTCTTAAGTCTGACTCCTTAATCCAGGCAATGTGTTATTAAAGAATCATGTTACGTTGATAGGTGCCAACCAGAACATAGACGTATTTTTTTGTTCCTGTCTGAGGGATCAATTGTTTGCAAAAATACCTGAAGAAAGCCATTCTAGGGGAACCCCAGGCAAATTGGGAGGTTTGACAATTCTCTGGGTGTAATATCTCACAGCTAGCATGTGGCATATGTTTGAGCAACATGCACATGATATTGGACTCAGAAACGTGATATGCTGAAGGAGTTGTGCTCCAAATTGAAACTGAATAGTTCAGTATTAGCCCAGTCAGTGAAGTGCCTGTGACTTTTGCTTTATTTGTTCATAGGATGAGGCATCATTGACTAGGCCAGCATTTATTATCGATCTTTAATTTTCTAGATGGCAATTAAGAGTTAACTATGTTGCTCTGGATCTTGTGCACACTTAGGCCAGGATGACAGATTACGCATATTAGTGAATCAGATGGGATTTCACAACTGTCAACAGTAGTTACATGGTCACAGTGATTACAAAGGCAAGCTTTATTTTATTCCAGATTTTTATTAAATTCAGGTTCTACCATCTGCCATAGTATAATTTGATCTATATCCCCTGAACATGAACATGGGACTCTGACTTACGAATCCCATAAGATCATTACTCCACCAGCAAACGGCTATATATATATATATATATATATATATATAATATGTAGAAACCGGGATGTGTCATACACATCTATTATATCTTTCAGTACTCCATTATCCATGTCTAAATCTAATGTTACAAAAGCTAATATAAGTATTACCTTATCAGATACAAACAACACAACCAAAGATCATAGTAATAAATCAAATCCTACTGCCTATCCATTTCAGATAACTTCAAGTATTGCTGTTCATATGTCTCATTAAGGGTAGGTCGCAGGAAGAATAAATTTTCAATTTCATTGCATAACTGAATAAGGCTTCATGGGTGCCTAATTAATAACTTTAAGCAGCACAATCGGTGTTCTTCTAAAGTATATTACAATATCGATTAATTATTTTTTCAAAGGGGTTGAAAGCTCAGCAACATGTGAATGATGATTGCACTGATTCTTTCTGTTGGTTATATGTTATTGTTTGAAGATGCTTACTTTTCACTGACATTTGTTTAAGAAATGGAAAATTTGTTGTTATATGAATTAATGTTGCTAGAAATAGAGTTCTGTCTGATCCTGGTCAAGGGGTCAAGTTGTTCTCATACATATGTATGAATTAGAAGCAGAAGTAGGCCATTCAGCCCTTCAAGCATACTCTGACATTTGATAGGATTGTGGCCAATCTGTTTGTGACCTTGACTAACTAGCCTCCATTAGATTGACAGCAAGTCAATCTAATGGAGGCTTAAAAAATATGCAATTACCCTGTCTCCACTGCTCTCTGGGGAAGAGACTTACCACAGGCCAATGACATTTTGAGAGAAATAATTCTCCTTTTCTCCATCTTAAGTGGGAAACTTCTTTTACAATGTTTCCCCGAGAACATCTACTCAGCACCCAACTTGTCTCATCAGGATCTTATAAATTTTGATAAGATTGTCTCCCATTCTTTTAAACTCTAATTGTCACAGGTGCAACCTAGCTAATCTTTGCTTATTGGTCATCTCAGGAATCAGTTGAGTAAACATTCTCTGCACTGTTTCTAATGTAATTCTATCCTTTCATAGTACTCTAGACCCTAAACAACTGGAGTGAAACTTGCTCAATTTTTTTTCAATTACCTTGTAATAAATAACATTATTCCATCTGCCTTGCTAGTCACACACTGTACCCCTGCATATTAACTTTTTGAGATTCACATACCAGGACTTCCCAGTCCCTCTGTAATGCAAAGTTCTGCAAGTTCTCTCCATTTCAATGATATGTTGTTTTATTATTCTTCCTACCAAAGTGGACAAGCTCAGATAGACTCATAGAGTCATAGAGATGTCCAGCACAAAAACAGACCCTTCAGTCCAACTCGTCCATTTCAATGAGATATCCTAAATTAGTCTAGTCCTATTTGCCAGCATTTGACCCGTATCCCTCTGTCCCCTTCCTATTCATGTACTCATCCAGCTGCCATTTAAATGTTTTAATTATACCAGCCTCCACCAACTTCCCCTGACAGCTCATTCCATAAACACACCAGCCTCTGCATGAAAACATTGAACCTCTCACCTTAAATCTATGCCCTCCAATTTTGAACTCCTCCAGCCTGGGGAAAATACCTTGTTTATTTACCCTATCCATGCCCCTCATGATTTTATAAACCTTTATAAGGTCACCCCTCAGCTCCCGATGCTCCAGGGAAAATAGACTCAGTCTATTCAGCCTCTCTAGAAAGCTCAAATCCTCCAATCCTGGCAACATCCTTGTAAATCTTTTCTGAAACACTTTCAAGTTTCACAACAGTCTTGTATAGCAAGGAAACCACAATTGCATGCAATACTCCAATAGTGGCCAACCCAATGTCCTGTACAGCCACAGCACGAACTCCTAACTCCTGTACTCAATGCACTGACCAGTAAAGGAAAGCATTCCAAATCGTTCTTCACTATCCTATCTACCCACAACTCCACTTTCAAGGAACTATGAAACTGCCCTCGAAGTTCTCTTTGTTCAGCAACACACCCTAGGTCGTTACCATGAAGTATATAAGTCCTGCGCTGATTTTCCTTTCCATAACGCAACATCTCACATTTGTCAAAATTAAACTCCATCTGACATTTCTTGGCCTATTGGCCCATCTGATCAAGATCCCATTGTACCCTGAGGTAACCTTCTTCACTGTCCACTATACCTATAACTTTGGTGTCATCTGCAAACTTGCTAACTCTATCTCCTATGTTCACATCCAAATAATTTGTATAAATTATGAAAAGCAGTGATGCTTGTGGCACATCGCTGGTCATGGGCATCAAATCTGAAAAGCAACCCTCCACCACTACCCTCTGTCTTCTACCTTTGAGCCAGTTCTGAGCCTAAATGGCTAGTTCTTCCTGTATTCCATGTGATCTAACCTTGCTAACCAGTCTACCACGAGGAACCTTGTTGAACGCCTTACTGAAGTCAATATAGATCACATTCACCGATTTGCCCTCATCAATCCACTTTGTTTCTTTTTAAAAAAACTCATTCAAGTTTGTGAGATCTTCCCACATTTTATACCCTTGGCCAAATTTTCGGCCACTCACGGAATTATGTCCTTTTCACAACTTACTCTCCTCCCTGTTGTTCTGCCATCAACAAAGTTAGCAACCATGCATTTGATCTCTTCACTTAAGTCTTTGATATCCTTTGTAAGTAGTTCATAAGAAGTTTGTTTGCAGGTGCAGCAGGTAAGAAAGATGGCAAATGGAATATTGCCTTTCATTGCTAGAGGAATGGGGTTAAAACACAGGGAGGTTATGCTACAACTCTACAGGGTGCTGTGAGGCTACACCTGGAGTACTGTGTATGGTTTTAGTCTCCTTACTTGAGAAAGGATGTACTGGCACTGGAGCGGGTGCAGAGGAGGTTCACCAGATTGATTTCAGAGTTGAGAGCATTGACTTATGAGGAAAGATGAACTAGGTTGGGACTATGCTCATTGGAATCTAGAAGAATGAGGGAGGATCTTACGGAAACATATTAAATTATGAAGGGAATAGATAAGGTAGAAGCAGGCACGTTGCTTGCACTGGTAGGGAAAACTAGAACTAGGGTGCATGGCCTCAAAATAAGGAGAGCAGATTTAGGACTGAGTTGAGGAGGAACTTTATCCCTCAAAGGGTTGTGAATCTGTTGTGAAGCAATTGAGACTACCTTATGGAATGTTTTTAAGGCAAAGATAGATTTTTGAACAGTAAAGGAGTTATGGGTTATGGTGAACAGGCAGGTAAGTGAGGCTGAGTCCACAAAAAATCCCATTGAATGATGGAGCAGGCTAGAGGGGCCAGATGGCCTACTCCTATTTCTTATGTTTTTATATTCTTATGTTCAATCCTAAGTACCGATTCCTGTGGCATTCAGATTAATATAAATTGCCAACCTAAATCTGACCTCTTTGTCCCTATTCTCTGCTTATTGTTAGTTAAACAATCCTCTGTTCATGCTAATATGTTATACCATCAACTTGTATTTTACATTGCAACCTTTGTTCTGGCACCTTCCTTCAGAAATCCAAGTCCAACACGACCACAGTTTCTTTTTTCCTTCCATGGGATGGCATGAGATATGTAGCACTGCTACCTCACAGTGCCTGGGTTTGAATCCACCCTGGAGTGACTGTCTGCATGGGTTTCCTCTGGGTGCTCTGGTTTCCTTCCACAGTCCAAAAATTTGCAGGTTAGTTAGATTGGCCATGCTAAATTGCCCATTGTGTTCAGGGAGGTGAGGGTTAGGTGGACTAGCCATGATAAATGCAAGGGTACAGGAATGGGGTGGGATTGGATACTCTTTGTAAAGTCAGTGTGGACTTGATAGGTTGAATGGCCTATTTCCACACTGTAGGGCTTCAATTCAATGAGGGATCTGGGCAATGCTGGCTGGGCCAGAATTTACTCCCCATCCCAAATTGCTCTTGAGAAGGTGGTGGTAAGCTTCCTTTTTGAACCACTTGGTTGTGGGGTTGGAAAGTGCTGTCTCAGAATCTTTGGTAAATTTCTGCTGTGTCTCTTGTGCATAGTACACATTGCTGCTACTGAAAGTCAATGGTAGAGAAAATTAATCTTTATGAATGTAGAGTTAATCAAGTAGACTGCTTTATCCTGGATGGTGTCAAGCTTTTTGAATATTGTTGGAGCTGCAGTCATCCAGGTAATTGGGGAGTATTCCATCACACTCTTAACTTGTGCCTTGTAGATGGTGGGCAAGCTTTGGGGAGTCAGGAGGTAAGTTAATAATTACAGTATTCCTATCCTCTGACCTGCTCCTGTAGCCACTACATTTATGTGACAGGACCAGTTTAGTTTCTAGTCAAAGGTAACCCCAAGATGTTGGGGATTCAGTGATGGTAGCACTATTGAATGTCAATGGATGGTGATTAGATTGTCTCCTGTTGGAGAAGGTTACTGCCTGGCATCTGTGTGATGCGAATATTATTTGCCACTTGTCAGCCTCAGCCTGAATGTTGTCAAGACGTTGTTGCATTTGAACATGGATTGCTTCATTATCTGAAAAGTTGTGAATAGTAATGAATGTTGTATAATCATCAGCGAACATCCTCACTTCTGACATTATGAGGGAGGGAAAGTCATGGACGAAACGGCTGAAGATGGTTGGGCCTAGGGCACTACCCTGAGGAACTCCTGCAGAGAAGTGTAGGAGCTGAGATGACTGATATCCAACAACCACAAGCAACTTTTTTTGTGCCAGGAATGACTTCAACCAACAAAGATTTTGGTTTCTTCCCTCCAATTCCCATCAACTGCAGTTTTGCTATGGGCTGCTTGATGCCACATTTGGTCAAACATGGCCTTGATGTCAAAGACTTTACTTTTACCTCTGGAATTATATTTCATTCAGGAATTTGATTTGATTCCATGTTGCATTCTAATTAATTAGTAAAGCCTGAATCCTCTTGCAAAATAATGTGGCTCAACCTGATTTTATTAAGATTTCCTAAATGTTCTGTACAACTCCCTTAATAATAAATTCTCTCATTTTCCTGATGGCAGATGTTAAGCTAACTGTGTTCTGAAATCAGTTCTACTGGATGGTGTGCTTGAATTACTAAGCAAATAAGTAAAACACCTCTCTGCAAGATTTTCTGGTTATGTGCAAAATATAAATACAGGACAGGGAACATCAGCTATATTGATTTATTGAATTAAAATAAGAAGGAAAGCACCTCTTAAACTGGCCGAAGTGAAGAACTGAATCTGATTGAGCTGAATTTACATCTAGGAGTAATGTTTAAATAAACTACTCAATTTTATCACATAGTATTTTAATTTATTGAAATACTGCCAGAACTTATATGGAATGCTCGCAATAAAACAATGGATTGGTTAATTTATACAGACAAGGATACTGTATAATTTAATACAATGCATATACACACTAATGCATATATTACTGCTAAAGTGCTGACAATGGTTCTGCAACTTTAAAGTACTTTGATCAAAGACAAATCTCAGGTCAGTTAGAGGTCAACTGCTTTTAGGCAAATGGTGAGGTCAATTGGAAGATTGCTAATCTGGTGATAAGCAACAGAAATTAGCTACTGTTTTGCCTTTATTTCTGAAAACTTTTGCTTTCGTAGCAACATGTTAGATTAGATTCCCTACAGAGTTCAAACAGGGCCTTTAGCCCAACAAGTCCACACCAACCATCCGAAGAGTAATCACCCACACTCATTATCCTGACTAATGCACCTGACACTTAGGGCAATTTAGCAAAGCCAGCTCACCTGACCTGCACATCTTTGGACTGTGGGAAGAAGCCCACGCAGACACAGAGAGAATGTGCAAACTCCACACAGACAGTCGCCCAACACTGGTATCAAACTCAGGTCCCTGGTACTGTGAGGCAGCAGTACAAACCACTAAGCCACCGTGCCACCCACATGTGATCACTTGAGTCTGAATAGACAAGTTCAATAACTAATTTATCCAACTTTTATTTCCACAGCATTCAATCAATACTTGTACTTTTCCATTCCCTCACACTTACTCTTTTTCCATTCCAATTTGCTATTTAATTCTTTCCCTTACAATTGAAATCATAAACATTTTCTCAGAGTCCACTCAATTTTGGAATTTAGTCACAATTAATTTAGCAATTTGTACATTAACTAGAATGCTGCTTCACACTCCACAGGTCAAAACCAGACTGTCAAGACACGTGCCCGAATGAAGTGGACTGGGATTTGTTGAATCAGCAAAGGCAGCCAATCAGTAGTGCTCTACAATTTGGGCGTATCCTTACATCATCAGATTATTATTATTTCTAGAACAGTAGCCTGCACTCCACAACCTTATCACCTTTTATGGTTATTGATATTTATATTCTTGAAAATTATTTTCGAACAGTCTGTGGCACAACTTTTTTAATCAAACAGCACCAAACTTAAGCACTTTAATATAATCTGTCTCTGGAGATTACAGGTGAATTAGATATGCTGATAGTTGTTTAGTTGACATCAGTAAAATTGCAGAAGCAGAGGGTTGCTGTGGTCCAATTTTGGTGTCTCTACCCGCGAGGCAAGTAACCTTGGATCAAATTCCACCTGCTCCAGATCTGTGTAATAACATTACTGAACAACATCATTCAGGGAAAATAGGTTAATTTCTTTTAGTTAAAAAAAATGCATAGGGAGGGATGTTATGGCTCAGAGGTTCTGCTCTCGAGTCAGAGTTCTGACTCTTTCAGTCAGAAGTTTTGGATTTGAGTCCCACCTGCCCTGAGGCAAGCTATTAAACGTGTCCAAACAGGTTGATATTTAAGGTATATTAGTAAAAGTATAGTCAGCAACACCTTAATTGAAAGGTTTTGCAGAAATTTGAAATCCAGTTTGGCAGGTAAATTAGCAGGCTGTAAAAGCTTGTGTCTTAACAAGCTTCAGATTTAAGGGATTAGTTACCAGGTGTTAACTATCATCATGCGGCTTCAGAATGATCTATTTGACCCTCTTGAGGCATAGCGGTCATGTCCTTACGACTAGGCTGAGAGGCCTGGATTCAAGTTCCACCTGCTCCAGAGATGTGTACTAACACCTCTGAATGGGGTGGTTAGAAAAAAAAGATTTTAAAAGAGAATTATCTATTTGGGGCCTACTTGTGGTGCAATGGTAGTGTCCTTACCCCTGGATTGGGAGGCCCAGGTTCAAGTTCCGCCTGCTCAAGAGGTGTGCACTAGCATCTCTGAACAGGTTGATTAGAAAAATAGGTTAAATAAAAAAAGAACTTGACAGTGTTCCAATGACATAAATAAAAATGATTATTTATTTGTAGTTAATAAATGAAAAAAATACAGCCGGGTGATTTGGTGATGAGAAACAAAAGTTCAGTTGTGTGTTAGATATAAAAGGAAGGAAGGGAAAGGAAACTGAATTATCTATTTACGATTTAGCTTTCATTATCTTTATACTCCACCAATCAGCTAACTGGCCTAAAACAGATGAGATTGCTAATTAACAGTAAACACCATAAACAAGTTTATAGATATTTTAATCAGCCTGTTCAGATGTGTTATGATAGAACTGGTGATGCTTGAATCGAGGCCTACTCACTCAAACATAGGGACACTACCACTGTGCTCTAACCTGTTTATAATCTGTTCCAAATTCATACTTTCTCCACGAAATCTGATAATTTAGCAAAGTTTCGATACAATAATTTTAAATTATCACTTCTAGCTAGTTGAGTTCTCCCTGAAAATCAGCCAAGCTTCCTATGACATCAATATTCTCATGTTGCTGAATTTGGTTGAGACTGTTATAGTAATTAGACATTAATTTTAGGAAAGCTGACTATTATACACTGATGAGACAAGCATTCACAAGTAGACTGTTTTATTGGGTAAATCATATTCTTCTTTAATTTTCAATCCCCCCATTTTTAAATTTCATTTTGTTGTTTTATACTTTTAGCTTTTCCATGTCATATATAGCCATATTTTCCTTTTAAAAATTAATTTCCAAGCAAAGATACTTTTCAGTTCAATTAAATTACATATGTCACTACATAAAGCAGGATAAACTAGTCTGATTCTCGGAATAAGGGATTTTCTTTGGTGGAGAAATTGAGTATATTCGGCTTGGATTTAGAAGAATGAATCAGAATTTCTACAATGCAGGAAGAGGCTGTTTAGCCCATCAAATCTGCAGTGACACTCTGAAGAGCATCCTACCCAGACACTATCTCCATAAACTCATAGTTACCATGGCTATGCCACCTAGTCTGCACATCCCTGAAAACTCCAGACAATTTAGCATGGCCAATCCACCGAATTTGCACATTTTGAACTCTGGAGGAAACCAGAGCACCCAATAGAAACACACATAACACAGGGAGAACATACAAACTCCACACAGACATTTATCTAAGACGGGAATTGAACCTGGATCCCAGGGTCTACCTTAGCAATTTAGACAGACAGGCAGTTGGAAGAATTCAGCAAACCAGGCAGAGGTGGAGAAGTCAATGTTTTATGTATAGCCCTTCTCTCACCCCCACCTCAAGAAAAAAACACTCTGCTGTAAAGTAGCAATGTTAACCACTGGGCCATCACATCACCCTTAGGATGTTTGTATTGAAACTTAGAAAATCTTAAGGAAAATGATAGGGTATATTTTGAGATTATGTTTCCCTGGGATGTGGAGTATTTAACTAAGGTCATAGTCTCAGAATTATAGTTAATCTTTACGATTGAGATGAGGAGAAATATCTTCACCCAAATATTTGGAATTCTCTGCCTTGGAGAGTTGCGCATGTTCTGTTGTAGAATACCATACGTTTAGTTAGAGATTGTTAAATATTTGGGTGTTAAGGGAATGAAGGGATAAAAGCATGGGAGGTGGATTTGAGTTTGAAGACCAGTCATGAACTATTGAACAGCTGAGCAGTTTTGAAGGGCCAAATGTGCCCATCCTGCTATTTATGTTCTTATGACTTGATCAATTTCAGATGTTGAATTATGTAACAGTGTGAAGCTTGAATTTGAAAATGTTCCCTCAGCCAACAAATTGTTGAGTTACTGTATAGTGAGCCTTTAATAGCTTTTGCTGAGTAAGCATTATCAGGAATGACTCAGCAGCTTACTCCACAATTAGAACTGATAAAACACTTTATCTGTTGCTGCTACTCTGACAGTTTCTCTATCACTACCAATATTCCCAGTGTCAGCCTCCAGTTTGTGCAGAGCATATCGAACTTAATAGCACTAACACTTAATTACATTGCAAAGAGAAAATCATCCTTGTTTTGTGGGTCAGAATGCAAAGAAAATATGTGAAATTATTTTTGAAAGCATGGGATGCAGGTCGAGCTTGCTTTTTTCAACCAGAAGCAACATTTTAGTCTTGTGCAAAAATATACATGAAGGCAGAACATTTGTGGAGGAAAGAAAAGTGCTTGAACTCTTTCCAACAACAGATGTTGGCACAATTTCACAAAAGGTTTAACATTGTCCAAAAGGAGTGGAGAATTTCCTTCCAACAATCTTCTGTGCACCAAAAACTTTTGATCTCACCTTCATTATATTTTAATGTGCATTTGTGTCCTTAAGTTAATGTTCAATTGCTCAGTGGGATTTCTGGGAGAGAAAAACAAAATCCTGCTAACTCCTGATGACAAAAAAAAAGCAATATAATTTCATTTTTTAAAAGCATTCAGAATTAACAGGGATCCATATTCCAGTAACTTTAACTTCGGTGTTGTACTTTGCATTACAACAACATGCAATCTTTCCGAAAGTAAAAGAACTGCAGATGCTGGAGTTTTGAAACAAAAGCAGAAACCGCTGGAGAAACTTCGATGATGATTCAACAGACTTGACACTTTAACTGTGCTTTCTTCCCATAAATGCTGCCAGACCTGCTGAGTTTCTCCAACAATCTCTGTTTATGTATCATTCTTTCCTTGTGTCTATATTACGATCTAGCTACCTTTCTATATTCTGGTTGCCTTTCACAATTAAAGGAATAAATCATTCATTTTGAAAATAATTACATTTAATTCTGAAATTGGACACAAACTGGAAAAGTGCCAATTGTTAACGTTGGTATTCTCCTCTCAATATGTTAGAAAAAAAACTCACATGCCATTCAAAGCAATACATTTTAGGCCAGTTTGTTAAATACATACTAGAGACACAGGACGATAACATTAAAGATAAAATTCTCACAATTTTCTGACATGCATCATCATTTGGTAAAGCTCTATTATTGCCTTTCTTTTATTCATTCATTGCTGTGACTATTGTTGACTAACTCAACGTGTATTAACTCCTAGTCCCCCAGAGAAGGTGGTGGTAAACTTCTCTCTTGAACTACTGCAACCCCTGTTGTTCAGTGCATCCATAATGCTGTTAGGAAGAGAGTTCCAGGATTTTTACCCAATGACAGTGAAAGAACCTCCAAGTCAGAATGGATAGTGACTTGCAGGTGGTGGTGTTCCCATGTATTTACTGCCCTTGTATTGCTAGCTGGTAATGGCTGTAGATTTGGAAGATGCTGTCAGAAAAGTCTTACCAAGCTGCTACAATGCATCTTGTAGATGGTACGCCCTGATGCTATTGAGTGGTGAAGGAAGTGTGTATTTATGGATGTGGTGCCAATCAAATGAGTTACTTTGGCTTGGATCATGTTAAGTTTCTTGAGTAATGTGGGATCTGCTGTTACCCAGACAGTGGGAGTGTTCCATCACCCTGTCCTGTTTTTTGCCTTGTATTTGGTGGACAGGCTTTAGGGATTCAGCAACTTAGTACATGCAGATTTCATAGCCTCTGTGTTTTTGTTGTCACAGTATTTATATTGTTAGTCCAGTTAAGTTTCTAGCTAATGGTAATCTCCAGGTTGTTGACAGTGAGGGATAGAGCTTTAGTAATACCATTGAATGCAAAAGTTAGATTCTCTCATCAAGCTCATAAATGGCAGGTAGCTTCAGAAAATCATCATGTGCAGAGCAAATGACATCTGTCTTACACGAGTATAGCTTGGAGTGGCACTCTATCCAGGGGCTGTATGCATGTTCCTAACAGAGATTAGATTCCAATCTGCAGACTTCAAAAGCACAATTTAGGTGAATGTAGAGCTGAATGCTCCTTTTAATATAAAGGTTATTATTGCCAGTGTCAGTTTGTGTTTTGAAATGTAAATTGAACTGACACTTCTTGGTAGTCATTTCTGCAAGCTGAATCTCGTACCGATCTTTGCCTCAGTTTCTTCCTTTGTCAAACATGGTTATTGCAGCCTCATGGAATTTTGACCACACAGACTTCCATGATTCATCAGCATTATCTGGTGAGGCCTCAGGTTTAACAACTTCAAAGAACACCTGACATTTTTGTGTGGTATGAGCATACATGACATGTATACGTCATGTGATTGGACTTAATTATGTGCTGAAGTTGCACATTTACCCTGCTACTAACAAGTGAATGATCACTATCACAGTTTGTACTATAAAAGGTGAGGTTGTGCAGAACATGAGACAGATATTATCTTCTGGCGATTATCAGGTCAAATTGACATCAGTGATCAGATCTCAGATGAAACCATGATATGTCTTGTGTCGATATCTGTCCTGAAAACAGATATTAATAATGTAATGACTATAACGTGTGCAAAGTTCTCCTTTCCACTAATGATTATTGTTTAGATTGGCAGCACAATGATTGATTCTGAACACAAAATGTCAACACTGCTTTCTATCCACAGATGCGACCAGTCCTGCTGAGTTTGTCCAGCAATTTCTGTTTTTGTTCCAGATGACTGAAGTACATTTGGCTTGAAATTCTACCTGATCCAACTCTTGCATTAAAATTCCCCAGGAGAAATCCATGTTGCAGCTGCTCCAGAGTATTGTAAAAGTGATCTTTATCTTTGGTATCAGAATACAAGGTTACTGTGTAAATGCGGATAGTTGTAACAAAACCTTCACCTAATGATAGAAATAGAGAGAGGAGGTATTCAAAGATTGTGACAGGCACCTCAATTATCTTTATTAATTTGTTGTGGCAGAGAAGCCTACTTCACATTTGCAGTGGTCATCCGTGTTTGCAGTGTTAACAAAAGGAAGAGTTGGCCTCACTTATTAATCTAGTGTAAGTCATTCTGGTCTGTTGGAGAATAGCAATGTTGATATTGAACCTCAGCTTTCAGCTAATCACTGCCATCCCATGTAACTTGTCTTTGACTGCAAGTCCTCCTTTGGGCCACGCAGTTGGTACAAGAGGGGAAAACCAGGAACAAAACAATAACACATGGAAATAAATGTACTAATCATATTAGAGTTCCTTTTTGAGGTATTTAAAAAGGATCAGACCAGTATGTCTCATCTGCCAGTTTCACTGGTTTTTCCTTCTGGGTTACCATCTACATACCAGGCTGGATCTCAAATCATTGTGCACCTATGGAGGATGGCAGACATTGGTGGTTCAGTAACTTTAATGTCTGGGGGCTGCCCAACCTAAGGTGGCTGTGACTAACCAATAGAATGTGATGATTCCCACCATCAGAGACGATCCTCCCCCTTCTTCAGAAGTACTGTCCTTGCTTTCAAACATATTTATTAGACAATGGTTCTTATTGTTTCAAAATATTTGGTAAGTAATTTCAAACAATTACATACAGCTGTATTAACAATGAAAGTGCTTTGTTGGCTTGTCTTTAGCTCATGGGACCTAATTCTTAGATCAGCTAGAAGAAAACATAAAAAAACACATTGCTGAGAGGTGACATAACTGAATCTTCATGAATTATGTATGAAGTAGGGTCTAAATCAAAATATGGAAATTACTTAACTGTGTTTCCAAGGTAACGACTTACCACTTGTTTCACAGTCACTAATTTTCTAGCCTTTTGATAAATTATTTCATATTCAGGCTATTTGGTTTGGGTTAACTAGAATTGTTAGCACTTTTGCAATCACCAAACGAAAGATTGTGTTGAACTAAGACTGTATTATTTAAAGGAAACTACTAGTCTATAAGTCTGGATTGTGAATTAAATGGTTATGTTATTTACATGTAGCCCAATAATTTATAGAACAAAACATTTGAGTAAGCTGAATTCACAGCTAAATCACATTAGTTATAGTTCTCCTTTGTTCTCTGCTTTTTAAAATTTAGTCATAGGATGTGAACGTCGCTAACTGGGCCAGTGTTTATTGCCCAGAGGACATTTAATGGACAACCAAATACTGTAGTCACCGGGAGGGCAAACCGCCTGGCAGATTTCTTTCCCTAAAACGTATTGATGAATTTGATTTTTTAAAATTGCAATAGACAGTGGCTACCTGGTCAACATTATGCTAACTTTCCTTTTCCAGATTTTTATTGAATTCCAATTTCATCACCATCCGCGATGGGATTCCAACTCATGAACACAGATCTTTAGCCTCGGGTTCCAGAATACTGAGCCAGTCATGTTACCACTTTGCCAGCACCTCTTCGGAGCTACTAATACTGATCAGTAAGAGATCTTTTTATATGTTAGAAATTGAGATATTTGCTTAACTGCTGAAGCTTCAGCCCATGAGGATATTTGAGGAGGTAGAGTTGAAACTAAAATGTAAAAGGTTTCAAATCGTAATCTTTGAATTGTTACCTCAACCACAGGAGAGCTGCTGGCTATTATTTAATTTAATTTGACTAATTTTCTGTCAGGCTTGATTTCTACAGCTATGGGTCAATTTCGAATGTTCAATTTTGAGTCCATAGTTGCTTGACCATATTATTATCGAGGCTTAGAGTGAAACTTTCCGCTCCGGATGTGCAGTGAACAATGCTGGGAAAGGTGGAAAAATACTTAGAGAATTTTTTTTAAAAATCAGATTTTAGGTGTTGAAAGAAATTTTCTCAGTTTTCATCTCAAAGCTTAGATGGCAAGTTGAGAATCTTGCCATTTAGTAGTGGATTTCTTACTTCTATGTATGATTATTTCATTAAAGCCCACTCGTCCTATTTATATGCCATTTCCAATTCTCCTCCCCTTCACTGAGAAACTAGATAATGCAAACTGAGATATGAAACAGGGTGGTTACCTGGAGGATGCAGATTGCCAGATGTTTATCCCAGCTATCACCCGACTGTTTCTTTACAATAATGTCGCTGCATTCTCCACAGATGCCATCTTGCAGGCAGGCAACAGCAAACTAACAACTTTACCACATCGTCATGTCTGATCTAACTTAGACATCACTTCAGCCTTTCAATACATTCTTTGGAGTGAAGGGACACCTATGAGCAGTCATTCCCGGTGTGTATATTCCGGCTCAAGTTATTTTTAGTCTCCTTCATAGTTCACCAGTGTTTACACATTGATCAGGCTGAAACCAGAATAAGTTATATCCTTAATCTCTGCCAAATACCCCTTCAATGATAAGTACAGGCCTTCCCAGATTTCTGCAATCCTAACCTCTGAACTGATTTCACCTAGAGTCATATTTAATACAGTCTCACATTATTGTAGCAATGAATTGCTGAAAATTCACTATTACATACATAACGGATGAAATCTTCAGTTTATTGTCCAGTAGAATCACCCAGTTGTCTAGCTAAGTGAGCATTACAGATGTGGAACTTTTAATATTGATAGACTCAACATTTCACATTGTACACATTGTGTACAAACGGATTTTAAAAAGTCAAAAGAGAATGAATGCAAACTAGCAGAAGCATAGAAATACACTGTAAAAGCTGCTTTAGTTATGTGAAAAGAAAAAGATTGTCTAGGCCAAAAAACATTTTTAAAATTCATTTATGGATGTTGGTTTCACTATATGAGCCAGCATTTGTTTGTCATTCCTAGTTGCCCTTGAACATTCTTAAATGTACTAGTTATATATAATACAATATCACAAATGAGGCAAAGTAAAGTGAGGCAAAATTATGCAATTGGATGCAAAGTGGCTTCAAAACAATTGGCAAAAATGTGGCAGATGGAATATAATATTGAAATATTTAAGGTTATCCATTTGATAAGGAAACAAAATGTGCATTCTTAAGTGGTAAGGAGTTAGAACATGCAGATATACAATGGGGCCTGAGTTTCCTCATCAATAAGTCACTGATGACTAACATAGCCAAAGGATTTGAGTACAGAACTAACACATTTTACTTCAATTCTATAGAACATTGGTTAAATTGCACCTGCAATATTGTGTGCAGGTTTGGTCTCATTACCTCAGAATATATTGCCATAGTGGGAATGCAACAAAGGTTCACTAGACTTGTTCACAGGATGGCAGCACTGTCCTATGAAGAGATATTTGGAAAGCTGGGCCTGTATTCTCCAAAATTTTCAAGAGGCGATTACATTGAAATCTACAATATATTTAAAGGGATGGACAGGGTAGATGCAGGCATGATGCTTTTCTTGGCTGGTGAGTTTACAACAGTTACAAAATAATGGGGAAGCCACTTAGGACCAAGAAAAGGGTTGTGTATCTTTGGAATGCTTTACCACAGAGGGCTAAAGAAACTTAGTAAATGAGTGTGGTCAAAAAAGAGATTGGTATTTAGAAATCTGGCAATGTCATAAAGGCATATGGGTATTGTGTATGTGTGAACATATGAACAAGGAACAAGAATAGGCCACTTGGTCCTTTGAGCCAACTCCATCTTTCAGTAAGATCATGGCTGAATTGATTTTAGCCTGAACTCTACATTCCTGCATATCCTTAATAATCAAGAACCTATCTGCCTCTGCTTTCAAAATATTTAAAGATTCTGCATCCACTACGTTTTGAGGGAGGGAAGAGAGTTCAAAGACTCTCAACTCTGAGAGAAAAAATGTTTTCATCTCTGTTTTTAAATGGGTATCCCTTATTTTTAAACTTGACTCCTAGTTCTAGATTCTCCCATAAGAGGAAACAGCTTTCAAAGTCCACTCGTGAAGTCCAAATCATACACTCAGGATCTTCTATGTTGGAATTAAGTCACCTCTTACTCTTTTAAATTCCACAGGATGCAGACCTTGCTTGTCCATTCTTTCCTTATAAGGCAATCTGCTTATTCTTGCTTACACACACTTCATCCAAGATTTTTGTTTATTTGCAGATACATTCTATTTTGTTCAAAAACCTCACAATTTGTAGTCACAGTTAGTCAATGTGACAAGTTATAAATTACAGCTTTTGGAATAAAACCAACCTAATTTCAGGTTAAAACTGACAATTCAGTGTCAGACCTGAGATGTCATCTTTTGTATATTCCTATCGCTCTGCCTGATTATCATGACAACACAGCACTGACATTGACTTTATAAATGCTTTACACACCATCTAACACTCTTGGTCACCTGCAGAGATGTATTATCTGACTCTCCACTCACTCCAGTTGTATGATCTTTTGATCTCTCTGCCTATAAACTCTGTATGTGTGCCCTGCTCTCTCACTGCACCTGATGAAAGAGCTGCACTCTAAAAGCTTGTGTAATTTCAAATAAATCTGGTGAACTATAACCTGGTGTTGTGTGACCTCTAGAGCTGAAAAATGTGTTGCTGGAAAAGCGCAGCAGGTCAGGCAGTGTCCAAGGAGCAGGAGAATCGACGTTTCGGGCATAAACCCATCTGATTCCTGAAGAAGGGCTTATGCCCGAAACGTCGATTCTCCTGCTCCTTGGATGCTGCCTGACCTGCTGCACTTTTCCAGCAACACATTTTTCAGCTCTGATCTCCAGCATCTGCAGTCCTCACTTTCTCCTAGTTGTGTGACTTCTAACTTTGTTCACATCATGCTTATTCCAGGTATTAGTCTAGTAATGCAATAACATCCTTTTGTAAATTAAGTTACCGGTATTATACACAGTACTCCAGATGTAGTCTCACTAATGCTCTGTATAACTGAAGCGTAATCTCCCTACACTTGCATTCGATTCACCTTACAATAAACTATAACATTCTATTAGCTTTCCTGGTCACTTGATGTACCTGCATACTACCTTTCTGCAATTCACGTGCTAGGACACCCAGATCTCTCTGCAACTCACCATTTAGATAATACGCTCATTTTATCCTTTCTGTCAAATGGACAATTTCACACTTGTCCACATTGTCCTCCATTTACCAGATTTTGTCCACTCACTTAACCTATCTATATATCCCTTCAAAGGCTCCTTATGCTCTCTTAACCATTCATTTTCCTGCTGCTCTTTGTGTCATTAGAAAATTTACTTCCTGTACCTTCGACCCCTTCATTCCAATAATTGATATAAATGTAAAGAATTGAGGGCCCAGCACCGATCCCTGTGGTGCACCACTTGTGAAATCCTGCCACCCTGAAAATGACTCATTATTCCTGCTCTCACTTCCCATTAGCTCATCAATCTTCTATCCAATATTTTGCCCCTTATACCTTAAGCCTGTATTTTTCACAATAACTTTTTGATGTGAGAAAAGACACGGAAGTGGATGATCGGCTATGATCATATTGAATGGTGGAACAGACTCAACTGGTGTCCTTCTGTTTCTATGACTTGGACATGCCGTGTGAATGGGTAGAACATACCAGATGGAATTTAATGAGAGTAAGTACTCAGTTTTTTCTCTTTAATAGCAAAAGCAGAGTGGCAAACGTTTCTTAAATGGTGAGGAATATTTTGTGTCCAAAGGGACCAGGCTGTCCTTATTTATGAGTCATTTAAAAAAAATTGCAGGCACAGCAAGCAATTAGGAAGGAAAATGGCATGTTTCTCTTCAATGTGAAGGGCTTTGATTACAGAGGTAAAAATATTTTGCTGCAATTGCAGCCTTGGTAAGCCAGCATCTGGAATATTGGATGTAGTTTTGGTCTCCTTATCTAAAGATGGTCTCTTTGCTGTAGATTGAGTGCAATGGAGGTCAGAGCTGAAAATGTGTTGCTGGAAAAGCGCAGCAGGTCAGGCAGCATCAAAGGAGCGGGAGAATCGATGTTTTGGGCATGACCCCTTCTTCAGGAGTGGCTCATGCCGGAAATGTCGATTCTCCTGCTCCTTGGATGCTGCCTGACCTGCTGCGCTTTTCCAGCAACACATTTTCAGCTCTGATCTCCAGCATCTGCAGTCCTCACTTTCTCTCTGCAATGGAGGTCAGCCAGACTAACCACTGGGATATTTGTAATGGCTTATGAGGAAAGAATGAGGAATCTTGTTTTATATTCTCCAGACATTTGAAGATTGAGAAGTGTTGTCATTGAAACTTACAAAATTCTGCTGGTGGATGTCGAAATGAACTTTCCCTGGTTGGTGACTCTCAAACTAGAGGACATAATCTCAAGGTAAGGGATAGGCCATGTAAGACTGAGATGAAGAGAAGGGTGCTGAATCGTCGGAATTCTGTACCTCAGACGGCTGTGGAAACTCCATCATTTACTAGGTTCAAGACAGAAATCAATGCAGACTAATTACATCAAGAGATATGGAGAAAGTGGCATTGAGGTATATAATCAGCCATGATCTAATTGAATGGCAGAGACTGCCTGAATGGGCTCCTCCTGTTCCTATGCAGATATCTCATCTAGCCATACCCATGACTTGTGAGTTGAAGTTTCCATTTCTACAATTGCTGACTACCCCTGAACACAGATCTCTCCAATTTGTTTCTTGCATTTGCATTTTATGTTCCAGTTACATTGTCAGGTGGATTAAATAACACAGAAGTTTCTGGTGTGAGTGCCACAGTCTTTATGTTACTGCTAAAGTCTGTTTTTTTAACAGAATGATGTGGGTTTGTCCCTGGACTCCAGATGGATCAAATTCATCTGTGGGGAGAAGAAGATATACATTAGATGCTTCAGAGAAGAATTTGCAAACCACATCAACAGAAATCATTATGTTTCAGGACAAGATGTTACCATATCACATAATGAATGGCATATGCATATGTATATGAATAGTTTTATAAATGTACTAGCTGACTTTGTGGCGTTGTCAGAGGTAGTCTGGTGTCTGGAGTCCAGTTATGAAATTTAGTATTGTTCTATTTCCAGTTGTGGGCCGGATCACAGGAAGATATAGGGAAAATAGGGAATTGGATTTTAAATGTAAAATCATGGGATCTTGAAAAATAGTAAGGATTTGTTTCTGTTTCTTTTCAGTGGTTATTAAATTTTCAAAAACAAAGATATTTTACGAAAGCAGTAAAAAAAACTTCATAGTTTATTCCATGAAGTTACAATCACCACTCCACTTTCTTACTTTGTAACATTCCCCATCTCAGCAAGGGCTGTGTTGGGTTACCACAGGTTTTACCTGTTTAATAGCATTTGCAATGCAATAAACTGTGATGACATCTGTTCAGAGAAAATGTTTCATCCTTGACCTAATTTCCATGGGACTGGGCTCATTTCATCTATAAAATATTCTGAGAATTAATTTAATGTGTGAAGAGACAATTGTCAATTCTCATGATCCCAGGAGAAGAAGATTGTTTGTGAGAAGAAGTGCAAACTATATAAGTCAAGAAGGTAGAGTAAAAGTCAGGGTTCTATGTCGTGAAGAAGATTAAAAGGCACAGTGAAGGTCAGCGCTATGCTAGGGATATTTCTTTATTTGAATTACGCCCTCAGTCGAACATCTATAAAAACATTCTGATTAGATGGATTCAAATATCCAAATTAAGATTTTAAAGAAATAAAGACATACATTTATCTGTTTATAGATTTTTTAATGTGAAGTAGGCACCTGCCAATTGCAAAAAAACTGCACCAAGTCATAGCTAAAACTCTACCAAATTGGACTGTTTGTGAGCTATGTATTTTATTCACTGAAGTCCAGCAATCAAGGGCACTGCTGGCTGACAGCATTTATTGCCCATTCCTAATTGCCCAGGAACAGTTAAGAGTCAACCACATTGATGTGTATCTGGAGTCATGTGCAGGCCAGACCAAGTAAGGATGATAGATTTCCTTCCCCAAAGAGCTTTAGTTTAGGTTTTCATGATAAGTGACAGTAGTTACATGGTCACCTTTTGGTTGTTTTTTTAATTCCATATGTTTTATTGAATTTAAATCTCTACCATCTTCCTGAGAACATTAAACTGGGATCACGAGTCCAGTGACATTATTACTACTACTGCAGCTGGCAAAGCCAAATCTTAGGGACCACCGGATGTGTACAATGTACTATTGGAATGTAATCAAGTAAAAGTGCAGTTAATCAGCAAATAGTTGATGCAAGCTGTCATTGCTACTCCAGCAAGAACTGCCCTACCTAGGAGCATTTTGGCCTGGAAGCTTATTTAGAATTGAATGGTAAAGATCCCATCCATCAGGTTTCACTTATGAGTCAGGTTAGCTGAGCAATCATCATTGTAGAGCATTGTGGTTCTGTCTGACTCAGCTATTGGATTACTAAATGTTTCATCATAAAGACTTAATTGCAAGAATGGGATGGGATTTAATGATAGTGGTGGTAGGATGCCTTCAATCTGTCATTGGAACTGATGACATTCTTACCTGATCTTGGGAACCCAAGTGATTTAAATATGCGAGATGGTAATGTGAACCCTCTGCTGGGGCTCCTTGACTCTACTGGGTATACCTGACTGTTGCATTTGTTGTGAAAGTCCTAAACCGAGAAGGGAAAGCCAGTCAGGCCAGCCTTCCATCTAATCCTTGATGTACATTCCCTTATCTAAGGAAAGATATACTAACATCGGAGGCTGTCCAGGGAAAGCTCACTAGGTTGATCCTGGGCATGGAGGGACTGTCTTAAAAAGAGAGGATGAGCATGTTGGGCTTGAACTCATTGGAGTTTAGATGAGTGAAAAATTACCTTATTGAAGCATTCACAATTCCTTCGAGGACTTAACAGGATAGATATAAAGGAGTTTTCATTCCCTTATGTGAGAGTTTAGAAGCGGAGGGCATAATATCAGAGTAAGGGGGTCACTCAGTTAAGTGAGTAAACTCTCGGTTCAAAGATAAGTAGGAATTTCTATTCTGAGGGTTGTGACTCTGTGAAATTCTTTATTGCAAAGGACTGTAGAGGTTGGGTTGTTATGTATATTCAAGGCTGAGATAGACAGATTTTAAATCAGTAAGGGAATCAAGGGTTATGAGGAAAAGGCAGGAAAGTGGAGTTGAAGAGTAATAGATCAGCCATGATCTGATTGAATAAGATAAGAGCAGACTCACACATGGTGAATGGCCTAAGTCTGTTCCCAAGTCTTACGGGTAAAAACAATGACTGCAGATGCTGGAAACCAGATTCTGGATTAGTGGTGCTGGAAAAGCACAGCAGTTCAGGCAGCATCCGAGGAGCAGTAAAATTGACGTTTCGGGCAAAAGCCCTTCATCAGTAATACAGGTCTTATGGCCTTAAATGATGTAGGAGTAACTTTCACCAAGGCTAAATAATGGAAAACTGGCACTGAAGGGGGAGTTGTGGTCGCCTGTAGACAGTTTGAAAAAGGCAGGAGAGATAATTTACCATGTTTACAGTCAAACATATCATTTGTGACATTTATCAGGGTTAGTTATGGGAGTGTCTCCCTGATTGGTGTATTCAAAACAAGAGTTGAAAAGATATGCATGGAGTAGATGGGGTGTGGTGAATGACCAATCAATTCAATGACCTGTGGTGGAGTGTTAATGTACATACCTCTGGTCTAAAAGTCTTCAATTCGTGCCTCATCTGTTCCAGAGGTGTGTCAGGAAACTGCTAATATCAGTTTATGTCGACTAGAAAGGATGGCCAGTGTTTTGGTAAGAATAGAGGCTAGTGAAGACATCATGTATCTTACAGGCTAATCTATAAGCAATTAGAAATTGTTGTAATTGAAGAAAGACAAGAGAGTTAAAAGTAGCCTCTGCTCCTTCTCTGACTAATCCTAAAGGGCTCTCTACAACCTTAAGTTTGCATCCACTAGGACCCCCAGTGACTGATAATGAATCAAACAATTAAGACAGATATCTCTAGGATCTTCCAAACAATCTCTTTAATGTTCCCTCCGGAGCAGCTAAAA
Organism: Chiloscyllium punctatum; assembly: GCF_047496795.1. Classification (NCBI taxonomy): domain Eukaryota; kingdom Metazoa; phylum Chordata; class Chondrichthyes; order Orectolobiformes; family Hemiscylliidae; genus Chiloscyllium; species Chiloscyllium punctatum. The sequence goes on from NC_092740.1 coordinate 61,887,527, forward strand.
GGACAAAATACTATGCATGGGATGACCCAGCATCTAATCCACTAGTAAACCCATAATTGAAGATGCTGTTTCAAATATAGTAGATTCCAACAATGCAATATCAGCTGCTATAAAGACTGCACTGATTTTCTCCCCCCAAAATATCTGGCACAGATGCTCCAAATATATCTCTTTCATTATTTGCACTCTTCACACAACAAATTCTCTCAAATATCAAAGAGATTAATAAGACTCTATCTATTTATAGTCAGTATTCTGTATTTGATTATACTTACTATTGATTTGATTAGTCAAGTCTGATTGCGGATTTAGGTAAAAATAAACAAACTGGAGAAGTTGCTTGAACTTGAGCTGTAAGGTCCTAAGGAGATGGTGCTGCACTGGCAATGTCATTGGACAGTAATTCAGAGGCTAATGCTCTAGGAATATGGTTTGAATCTCATCATCAGTAGCTGGTGGAATTTGAATTCAACTAATGAACATTAGAATTGAAAACTAGTTTCAGTGATGGTGAAACTGAAACCATTATCAGTTGTCATCTAGTTTACTAATGGCTTTTAATGATGGAAATCGGCTATCCTTACCTGATCTGACCTATGTGTACCTCGAGAACCACAGCTTGCAGTTGACTCTTAGTTGCCTCTGAAATAGCCTCACATATCATTCCGTTCCATGGGCATTAAACAGTTAGGTATTACACACCAGTCTCACCAGTGACACCCCCCCATCCCATGAAAATAACAATACAAGCATGGAGCAAACATTTTAAAACACTGCGCAGAAAACCTGTTACATCCACTAAAACTAGCATCAACTCCACATAGGTCTGAGGTATAGAAAAAACAACAGACTTCAGGGAAGGATTACAATTAAGTTTCTTAAAGATGAAGTTTAGGGAATTGCCTCCTTTATCCTTTGACATAATCTAGTGACATATCACATTACAGTTCATTAGAATCAAATTCAGAACAGATCATTGCCAGCAGTATCAGCTGTCATTCCTGTGTTTTTTTGTGATGATAACTTTATGTAATTTCTCACATTGACAGATAATTTAGATTATACTGTTCCATTCACTGTAAATGTAAAACAATTGCTGTGCTAAGTACCAATCATACTACACTAAAGCATGAAATCTCCATAATCTTACAAACAAAGTATCCCATTTGCTTGATCACACATTTGAAAACTATTCTTTTCTTCTCCACAGTTTCATAACTTTTTAAAAATGGCAGAGTAGAACAATTTGTTTAGGAAAGTATTTTCTGCCACCTTGTGGTGATGAATTGCTACAGCTTATTCCTACATCAAGTAATTGCATGTCACTTCCAAATCTTTAAAAGAATTTACTTTCTAACAAACTTAATAATCAAGCATTTTCATTAAGATGGTGACATGTACAAATGACACCTTATTCTGAGGGCAGAATCATCCCAGTTTATGAATGACTTGGGTAATCTCACAAAAGTTAAGAAAATCTTCCTAGTCAGCAAGGAGCTGCTTGATGTCAGATGCAAAATGTCCCATTTTCTGACCTAACGTTGAATGGCAATTTGAGATTCTTACTAGTGAGCATCAAGAAGCCTATCTACATGCATTGGTATCTTATATTATCAAATTTCACCTCAATAATATGCAGTTTTCCATTAACCCATCCACTAAGTACAAACCAGAGACAACAATTCATGAAATTCACAGCAATTGCATGGTGACTCCAAATCACTGCTTGCTTCTCTTCTCTTCCATCTTGGATACGAGGTACCAACAATTCAGGGAATGCTGCATAAGCAGCCACTGAGCATACCTTTACATCGGACCCATACTGGCCTCACCACACCCTCATGGCACACTGGTGTTATGTTGTATTACAGTTCTGCACTTTGGCTCTCTCCAGCACGTTGCAATGTAATGCTGTTACCAGGCCAGTTTGTGAGTAGGGACATGCACTAAACTCATGGATTGGACCAGGGTACATTCTCAGGTCTGCTTGCCTGGTTTTTTAGCACTTCATCTCTTTTCACCTGCTTGAGTGCACACAGCATCTTTACCATCCCCTGCCCTATCCTGCCTCGCCTTTTTGCATTTGCCCCCTCAACCAGATCTTAAAAATTCTTGGCATTTCTGCCTTGCTTTGCCTTTTAGTGTAGACACAATGTCAGGCAGCTTGTCATTGGTTGTCAGCAATGATCAGTTAACAGAGTGGATATGTTGTCGTATGGCACGAGGTTATATCAATGTTACAACATGCACTATCTGTCAGATGCATTCAAGCTACTTATGTGATATATGCCTCAACCAAATGGCCATATCTTAAAATCTACAGGGAGAAGTCCTCAGTCAAGTCCAGGGAGACACTGTTCAGTCTTGAAGTCCGAGAACAACAGGTCAAGAGCAGTAGACAATTCAGGAGCTTGGGCACTTGTTGTGGTCAGTCACTTGGGATGGTCAGGTTGTCTGGACCTCAACAGTCTGGAGAGTGGTACACGGTTAGTCCTGTGAGTCTACTGCAACTAGCTGAGGTGCCATGCCAGCCAGAGAACCACATGTAACTTGACACCATCCAGGACAAAGCAGGCCACATCCACAAGCAATATTGTGTACTATCTACAAGATACACTACAGAGATTCACCAAAGATCCCTAGATGGCACCTTCCAAACCCACAATCATTTCCATTGAGAAGATCAAGGGCAGCAGATATATGGGAACACCACTACCTTCAACTTCCCCTCCAAGCCATTCACTGTCCTGACTTGGAAATATATCACCATTTCTTCACAGTCGCTGGGTCAACATCCTGGAATTCAGTCCCTGATGGCATTGTGGGTGAACCGACAGCAGGTGGACTGCAGACCTTCAAGAAGGCAGCTCACTTTCTCAAGGGCAACTAGGGACAAACAATAAATGTTGGCCAGCAAGCAACGACCGCATCCCACAAAATGATTTAAAACATCAGTCAGCGGTCTGCATAGGTACCAAGCAAGGTGTCTATCTATGTTAGTCAAAGGGGCCATGGTCAGGCTTGGGAGCCTGTCCACTATAGGTGAAGCAGGAATGTCAGGGCTACAGAAGCAAAGTTGGAGAACTCAATTGTGGGGAATAGTTAACAGCATGCTGTGATAGAGACTGAATGCAGAGGATAAGCAAGGGATAACAGAGAAAGGAATAATGTGAGAAGGAAAGTCTTTGACAATCAGCAACAACATGACTTAGATGGCGACATAGTGTGTCACTATATCTGGCATGTTGACACAATATATGCTTGGGCTGAAGGGTTAAAGTGGATAGATGAACCATTAGATAAGGTCAGGTGGGAAAATTGGTCGGTTCAAAGAGATGAGGTATATGTCCATACGTTTACCAACAGACACTGAGAATGCTGTCTTGGCCTCTCCATGGCAGTCACCATGCTGTCCATGGAGAAGCCAGTAGCATTTTGGTATAAAACAAAATGACATTATCTTGGAGAAGAGCGGGATATTGTCTTTGAGGTCCTAACCAATATTTAACCTTCTATCAACATCAGCAAAAGATATTAAGAGTCATTGTTGCCAAATGTGGAATTTCAAAAATACTCCAGAGAAGCAGTCAGGACCAGGCCTGTAAAATTGTAGCAATGACATTCCTGGTGCTTACATGTCTCCAAGTGCCTGATCCTGCTGCAAATTTGCTTACCATGGGGTAAATGTTGGGCCACCCATGCACATTCAGAAATTATCTTTTGACCCATTAATAACCATTAAAGGACCTTGTTCCACTCTGACTGGGAGAGGCCAGTATGAAGTATTCTGTTCATCATATAATCCTGACATTCCCCTAGACATGCTACTTGTTGGAAATTGGGATCCTCTTTAAAAACTGAAATTGTTTCAATGTTTTATAAGTGTTTTCTGTGTAGTATGAAAATTCATTTAATTGTGGTACACTAGCAACTAGCCTTCCACAAGCAGAAACAAAAGATTTATAGAGAACCACACTACCCTGCTTGAGAGAGTGTTTTCAAAAATAAGGTTTTGTTACAAACTGCAGTCCTTGGTGCCACTGTTGGGACACGAGATCTGCCAGTCCTTGGACTTACTAGGAGCTCTTTGACGTGGGAATTCCTTTGTGATGGAATCGCACCCACAGCTTAAAATCCAGCTCTTGGCATCTGAACATTGGCTGCAGCAGTTCTACATGAGAAATAAGTTATTGGATGGGAGGTGTTTTTGACACACCCTGAGGTTGTGAGAGATACTTCATAAATAGAACTCTTACTTCTGGGTCTTTGGTTTTAGATTGGAATTCACACTCATCTCCCAGCACCATCAGCTTTCTGACATGACACATCAAAACATAAAAAACACAAAGTAAATAGGAGCTTGTGTCTTCAACCATACCTTTTATGTGAAAATGGAGATATTTTTCCACAAGGGGGGCAGAACGCTTATACAAAGAAGCCTGAGATGTGGGCCTGAAAATGTATGGGTCATTCTACCCATATCCATGTGTTGACGATATTTGGTATTGGCTGCAAGGTCAAGAAGAAACCATCTCATTTAAATTATTCTTGCGGACATCCAGTGATACACATTGGTACTCTGTTAACTAATCCAGCAGGAGAATGTAGGTTTAGCTAAATAAGTTGCCTTCCCTTTTAATCTATATGTAGACCTTTGCCATTGAGTAAAAGGGCTAAAAGAGTCTGTTAACATTGAGGAATGTCAAAGTTCCAGGCCACCAACCAAGGCAGGAATTTCCCAATGAGCATTAACTCTGCTAGACTGAAAGTGAGAACACCTGCCTACATTTATGGAACAGCTCTGTTGTTTTTCTGCCAGACCAGGGACCAGGACAGTTTGAGCTTTGAAACCACCTTACCCTCCAATACCCATTATTCGGTTACTGGCCTAGCCATGAGGGAAAGCTTCTGCCTTAGGTTATTTCTAAGCAAGTGCTGCTTGGTAGAACTGTTCATGATCTTTTCCATCACTTTGCCAATGAACAAGAGTCGACTGATAAGGTTATAATTAGCTGCATTGGATTTGTCCTGATTTTGTGTACAGGATGTCCCAGGGCACATTTTCCACATTGTCCGGTTGATGCAGTGTTGTATATGTATGGGGCAGCTAGTTCTGGAGCACAAGTTTTCAGTACTATTGCTGGAATATTGCAAAGGCTATGGCTCTGAAACATTCAGTGCCTTCAGCTGTTGCTTGATATCACATACTGAATCAAAATGGCTGAACACTGGCACCTGTGACGCTGGTGACATCCGCAGGAAGCCAAGACAGATCATCCCTCTGGCTCTTCTGGGTGCAGAGCTTAAAAATGTGTTGCTGGAAAAGCACAGCAGGTCAGGCAGCATCAAAGGAGAAGGAGAATCGACATTTCGGGCATAAGCCCTTCTTCAGGAATGAGGAGGGTGTGCCAAGCAGGCTAAGATAAAAGGTAGGGAGGACGGACTTGGGGGAGGGGCGTTGGGAATGCGATAGGTGGAAGGAGGTTAAGGTGAGGGTGATAGGCCGGAGAGGGGGTGGGGGCGGAGAGGTCGAGAAGAAGATTGCAGGTCAAGAAGGCGGTGCTGAGTCTGAGGGTTGGGACTGAGAAAAGGTGGGGGGAGGGGAAATGAGAATGCTGGAGAAATCTGTATTCATTCCTTGTGGTTGGAGGGTTCCTAGGCGGAAGATGAGTCACTCTTCCTCCAGGTGTCGTGTTGCCATGGTCTGGCGATGGAGGAGGCCAAGGACCTGCATGTCCTTGGCGGAGCGGGAGGGGGAATTAAAGTGTTCAGCCACGGGGCGGTTGGGTTGGTTGGTGCGGATGTCCCAGAGGTGTTCTCTGAAACATTCCGCAAGTAGGCGGCCTGTCTCCCCAATGTATAGGAGGCCACATCGGGTGCAGCAGATGCAGTAAATGATGTGTGTGGAGGTGCAGGTGAATTTGTGATGGATATTGAAGGATCCCTTGGGGCCTTGGAGGGAAGTGAGGGGGGAGGTGTGGACGCAAGTTGTGCATTTTTTGCGATTGCAGGGGAAGGTGCCGGGAGTGGAGGTTGGGTTGGTGGGGGGTGTGGATCTGACAAGGGAGTCGCGGAGGGAGTGGTCTTTCCGGAACGCTGAGAGGGGTGGGGAGGGAAATATATCCTTGGTGGTGGGGTCCGTTTGGAGGTGGCGGAAATGACGAAGGATGATCCGATGTATCTGGAGATTGGTGGGGTGGTAGGTGAGGACCAGTGGGGTTCTGTCCTGGTGGTGAGTGGTGGGGCGGGGTTCAAGGGCGGAGGAGCAGGAAGTGGAGGAGATGTGGTGGAGAGCATCGTCAACCGCGTCTGAGGGGAAATTGCGGTCTTTGAAGAAGGAGGCCATCTGGGTTGTTCAGTATTGGAATTGGTCCTCCGGGGAGCAGATGCGGCGAAGGCGAAGGAATTGGCAATATGGGATGGCGTTTTTACAGGGGACAGGGTGGGAAGAGGTGTAATCTAGGTAGCTCTGGGAGTCAGTCGGTTTATAGTATACATCCGTGTTGAGTCGGTCGTCCGAGATAGAGATGGAGAGGTCTAGGAAGGGGAGGGAGAAGTCTGAGACAGTCCAGGTAAATTTGAGGTTGGGGTGGAAGGTGTTAGTAAAGTGGATGAACTGTTCAACCTCCTCATGGGAGCACGAGGTAGCGCCGATACAGTCATCAATGTAGCGGAAGAAAAGGTGGGGGGTGGTGCCAGTGTAGCTGCAGAAGATGGACTGTTCCACATATCCAACGAAGAGGCAGGCATAGCTAGGGCCCATGCGGGTACCCATGGCTACTCCTTTGGTTTGGAGGAAGTGGGAGGATTGGAAGGAGAAGTTGTTAAGAGTGAGGACCAGTTCAGTCAGTCGAAGGAGAGTGTCAGTGAAAGGGTACTGGTTGGTTCGGTGGGAAAGGAAGAAGCGGAGGGCTTTGAGTCCTTCGTGATGGGGGATGGAGGTGTACAGGGACTGGATGTCCATGGTGAAGATAAGGCGTTGGGGGCCGGGGTAGCAAAATTCATGGAGGAGGTGGAGGGCGTGGGTGGTGTCCCGAACGTAGGTGGGGAGTTCTTGGACTAAGGGGGACAGGACCGTGTCAAGGTATACAGAAATGAGTTTGGTGGGGCAGGAGCAGGCTGAGACAATGGGTCAGCCGGGGCAGTCAGGTTTGTGGATTTTGGGCGGAGGTAGAAACGGGCGGTGTGGGGTTGTGGGACTATGAGGTTGGAGGCGGTGGATGGGAGATCCCCTGAGGTGATGAGGTTATGGATGGTCTGGGAGATGATGGTTTGGTGGTGGGAGGTGGGGTCATGGTTAAGGGGCCAGTAGGAGGAGGTGTGCACAAGCTGGATTTTAGCCTCAGCAATATAAAGATCGGTGCGCCAAACTACACCGCACCTCCCTTGTCTGCCGGTTCGATGGTGAGGTTGGGGTTGGTGTAGAGGGAGTGGAGGGCAGCATGTTCCGAGGGTGAGAGGTTCGAGTGGGTGAGAGGGGTGGAGAGGTTGAGGCGGTCAATGTCACGGTGGCAGTTGGCTGTGAGGAGATCGAGGGCGGGTAAGAGACCAGCACGGGGTGTCCAGGTGGATGGAGTGTGTTGGAGGCGGGAGAAGGGGTCGTCAGAAGGTGGGTGGGAGTCCTGGTTGGAGAAGTAGGCGTGGAGGTGAAGGCGGTGGAAGAATTGTTCAATGTCTCGCTGTGTGTTGAATTTGTTAATCCGGGATCGTAGGGGGATGAAGGTGAGGCCTCTGCTGAGGACTGATCTTTCATCCTCAGAGAGGGGGAGGTCTGGAGGGATGGTGAAAATACGGCAGGGCTGGGAGCTAGGACCTGGTGTGGGGCTGGAGCTGGGAGTGGGGGCTGGGTTAGGCGTGGGGGCGGCGATTGGCACAGGGCGGGGACACATTCAGCATGTTTGGTGTGTAGGCGAGTGACGTCACTGAGGGCGGAAGTAGATGCTGTGAATGCAGAAACGTTATTATTCCCGGTGGCTGTGGACCCCGCGGAGGCCGCAAATCTGTCGGCAATGGTCTGCCTGGCGATCGTGGAGGCGGTTGTCTGGGCGGTGATCGCGGAGGTTGCATGGTCGGTGGGGGCGGAAGTGATGTCATGGTTCGCGCCAGCGGTTGCTGCAGCAGCCGCAAGGTTAATGGCGCCCGAGCGCTTCCGGAGGCCGATGGAAGATTCTGGAACGGTTGAGGAATCCAGAGTGTGGGGGTAAGTACATGAAAGTTTTTGGTACTTACTGTCTTTAATTTCCGATATGGCTAGGAAGAACTCTTCTGGGTGTAGTCTGAACATTCTGTTTCAGCCTTAATTTGCGCACTGATGTGCTGGGCTCTCTCATCATTGAGGATGGAGATATTTGTGGTGTCTCCTCCTCCTATAATGAGATGTTTAATTGTCCAGCACCCATTCACAACTGGATATAGCAGGACTCTTGAGCTATGATCTGATTCATTGGTGGTGGAATCACTTAGTTCTGATTATTACTTGCTAATTGACATCCGAGTAGTCCTGTATTGTAGCTTCATCAGGTTGACACCTCATTTTTAAGTTTACCTGTCCTGCACCTGGCATGCCTTCCTGCACACTTCATTAAACCAGGGATTATCACCTGAGTTGATGGTAATGGTTGAGTGGGTTGTAATTCTGCAGATCTGAGGTTGCAGGTTGTGTTGGAGAACAATTCTACAGGTGCTGATGGACCACTGCACTTCATGGGTCCTTAATCTTGAGTTGCTTAATCTTTTAAGATTTATTCCTGTCAGCACATTAGTAGTCCTACGCAACATGGAGTAGTTCCTCAACTATGCAGTCGTTACTCCTAGCAATACTACCAAGGGCAGTAGTCATTAGATTGGTAAGGATGAGGTCAAGTAAGGTTTTCCCTCTTGTTTGGTCCCTCACCACCTGCTGCAATCCAGTCTGACAACTTTCTCCTTTAGGATTGAATGAGCTTTGTCAATAGTGCTAGTGTTGAGCCACTCTTCAGGATGGATATTGAAATTCCCCACCAGAGTATATTCTTTGGTCTTGCCACCCACAGTACTTCCTCCAAGTAGTATGCAACATTGTGGATTACAGATTCTTCAGCTCAGGGGTCAGTATTAAGACTATAAGACATAGGAGTGGAACTAAGGCCATTTGGCCCATTGAGTCCACTCCGCCATTTAATTATGGCTGATGGGCATTTCAACTCCACTTATCTGTACTCTCCCTGTAGCCCTTAATTCCTTGAGAGATCAAGAATTTATCAATTTAACGGCCCAGCATCCACTGGGCTCCATGACATTGAATTCCACAGGTCCCCACCACTCTCTGGCTGAAGAAATGTCTCCTCATTTCTGTTCTAAATTTACCCTCTCTATTTCTAAACCTGTGCCCAGGGGTCCTAGTCTCCCTGCCTAATGGAAACAACTTCCCAGCATCCACCATTTCTAAGCCATGCATTATCTTGTAAGTTTCAATTGGATCTCCCCTCAACCTTCTAAACTCTAATAAATACAATCCCAGGATCCTCAGCCGTTCATCGTACGTTAGGCCTACCATTCCAGGGATCATCCATGTGAGTCTCTGCTGGACACGCTTCAGTGCCAGTATGTCTTTCCTGAGGTGTGGGGCCCAGAATTAGACACAGTATTCTAAATGGGGCCTAACTATTGCTTTATAAGATGTCAGAAGCACATCATTGCTTTTATATTCCAAACCTCTTGAGATAAATGACAACATTACATTTGCTTTATTAATCACAGACTCAACCTGCAAGTTAACCTTTAGAGGATCCTGGACTAGAACTCTCAGATCCTTTTATACTTTGGTTTTATGAATTTTCTCACCATTTAGAAAATAGTCCATGCCTGCCTGTATTCTTTTTTTTTCCAAAGTGCAAGACCTTGCATTTGCTCACTTTGAATTTCATCAGCCATTTCCTGGATCACCCTCCTCAAATGTCTAAATCTTTCTGCAGCCATCCCACATCTTCAGTACTACATGCTTGTCCACCTAACTTTGTATCATCAGCAAACTTTGCCAGAATGCCCCTAGTCCCTTCATCCAGATCATTAATATATAAAGTGATCAGCTACTGTCCCAACACTGAACCCTACGGAACACCACTTGTCACCGGCTGCCATTCCAAAAAAAGAACCTTTTATCTCAACTCTCTGCCTTCTGTCAGACAGCCAATCCTCAATCCATGCCAGTAGCTCTTCATGAACACCATGGGCCCTCACCTTACTCAGCAGCCTCCCGTATGGCACCTTATCAAGGGCCTTTTGGAGGTCAAGATAGAAAACATCCACTGGGTTTCCCTGGTCCAACCTATTTGTTACTTCTTCAAAAAATTCTAACAGGCTGAATCCATGCTGACTTGTTCTAATCCGACTCTGCACTTCCAAGAATTTAGAAATGTCATCCTTAATGATGGATTCTAGAATTTTACCAACAACTGAGGTTAGGCTAATCGGCCTATAATTTTCCATCTTTTGTCTTGACCCTTGCTTGAACAAGGGGGTTCAACAATGATTTTCTAATCTTCTGGGACTTTCCCTGACTCCAGTGTGTTTTGAAAGATCACAACCAATGCCTCCGCTATTTCATCAACAACCTCCCTCAGAACTCTAGGATGGAGCCCCTCGGGGCCAGGAGATTGATCAATTTTTAGACCTTAGCTTTTCTAGCACTTTCTCTTTTTGTAATGGCTGCCATACTCAACTCTGTCCCCTGACTCTCCTCAATTGTTGGGATATTACTCATGTCTTCCACTGTGAAGACTGACACAAAGTACTTATTAAGTTTTTCAGCTATTTTTCTATCTCCCAACACGAGCCTTCCTGCATCAATTTGAAGCAGCCCAATGTCTACTTTTGCCTCTCATTTGTTTCTTATGTATTGAAAGAAACTTTTACTATCATTTCTAATATTACTGGCTAGCCTACCTTCATATTTGATCCTTTCCTTCCTTATTTCTCTCTTTGTTATCCTCTGTTTGTTTTTGTAGTCTTTCCAATCTCCTGATTTCCCAGTGCTCTTGGCCACTTTATGGGCTCTCTCTTTTTCTATGATACATTTCCTGACTTCCTTTGTCAGCCATGGCTGTCTAATCCATCCCTGGATAATCTTTCTTTGGGATGAACCTCTGTTCTGTCCTCAATTACACCCAGAAACTCCTGCCATTGTTGCTCTACTGTCTTCCCCACAAGACTCTGCTTCCAGTCGATTTTCATCAGTTCCTCTCTCATGCCACTATAATTGTCTTTATTTAACTGTAACATCATTACATCTGATTTTGCCTTCTCTCTTTCAAACTGCAGACAGAACTCTACCATATTATGATTCTGTCTCCTAAGTGTTCTCTTACTTTAAGATCTTTTATAAAGTCTGGCTCATTATACAGCACTAAATCCAGAGTAGTCTGTTTCCTTGTGGGCTCCATCACAAGCTGTTCCAAAAAGCCATCCTGTAAGCATTCCATGAATTCCCTTTCTTTGGATCCACCGGCAATATTATTCAGCCAGTCCACCTGCATATTGAAGTCCCCCATGATCAACGTGACCTTTCCTTTCTGACAGGCCCTATCTATTTCCCGGTATATCTGGCACTCCTGGTCCTGACCACTGTTGGGAGGTCTGTACATAACTCCCATTATGGTTTTTTTGCCTTTGTCGTTCCTCAACTCCACCCACACAGACTCCCCATCAGCTGACCCTATGTCACTCAGTGCCATAGATTTAATTTCATTCTTAACCAACAAGGCAACCCCACCCCCTCTGCCCATCTCTCTGTCTTTTTGATGAGTTATAAATCCTTGGATGTTTAACTGTCATTCCCCTGCAACCACGTCTCTGTGATAGCTACCACATCATAATCATTCATGATGATTTGTGCGTTAATTCATCTGCTTAGTTACGAATACTACGTGCATTCAGATAAAGTGCCTTAATACTAATTTTCTTATCCTTATGATTTCCAACATCTCTTGTAATATGTCCTAAGTTGTCCTTCCTTTTTGCTTCACCCCTAGTCTGCCTTGAACTTAAGCCTTGCACACATGGAAACTTGCTGCTTATCTTTCTACTTGACTCCATTCTCCCTGTTGCTTTCCCTTTCCCTTCCTCCCGACTCATAAGTTAAAAGTCCTAGTGATCACCCTATTTATCCTTTTCGCCAGAACGCTGGTTCCAGATCAGTTTAGGTGGAGATTGTCCCATCAGTACAGATCCCTCTGGTTCCAAAACTGATGGCAATGTCCCCATGAAATGGAATCCCTCTTTCCCATATTAATTTCTTAGCCATGTGTTTACTTCCCTAATTGTCTTATCCCTATGCCAATTAGCATGTGGCTCAGGCAGTAATCCACAGATTCTGACCCTCGAGGACCTGTTCTTCAATTTCTTTCCTAGTGCTTGATAATCCCCAACAGGTCCTCCCTCCTAGCCTTACCTATATTGTTAGTGCCAACATGGACCACAACAACTGGATCTTCTCCCTCCCGCTCTCCAATATCCTTTCAAGCTGGTTGTAGATGTCCTGCACCATGGTACTGGGCAGGCAACACACGACATGGGACTCCCGATCCGGCTCTGTTCCCCTAATTATAAAATCCCCTATAACAACTACATGTCTTTTTGCTCCCCCCTCTTGAGTGGCCTTCCGCACCATGGTGCCGTGGTCAGCTGACTCATCCTGTCCACAGCCCTTTCCCTCATCCATACAGGGAGAAAAAATGTCATACCTGTTGGACAAGGTCAAGGGCTGAGGCTCCTCCACTCCTGAACTCAGAATTCCCCCTACCTGCCTCACTCACAGTCATTCTTGATGAAGGGCTTTTGCCCGAAATGTCAATTTTCCTGCTCCTCGGATGCTGCCTGACATGCTGTGCTTTTCCAGCACCACTCTAATCTTGACTCACTTACAGTCACACCCTGTTGTCCCTGATCACTAACTGAATTTGAATTACTTAATCTACCAGGTGTGACTGCCCCCTAAAACAAAGTGTCCAGGTAACTCTCCCCCTCCCGGATGTGCCACAATGTTTGAAGCTCAGATTCCAGATCATCAATTCTAATCCGGAGTTCTTCCAGCAACTTGGAAGTTTCCTTGTCCATGAGGTGATAAAACTTCACGAGGTACAGAATCAATATTGAGGAAACCAAGGACAATTGCCTTCCATCTGTGCTGCCACCTCTACTGGTTTTATCCTAGTAGTAAAACAGGATATGCCAAGGGATGCTGATGGTGATGGCTGTTGGTCATTGTCTACAAAGTACAATTCATTGTATATGACAATGTAAGGCTGTTGCTTTACCAGTCTGAGAGACAATGCTTCCAATTTTGACTCTCTCTCCACTCCCCCCATCCCCACACTGACCCCAGCTTTTAGTAAGAAGAATTTCACAGGGTCAACATGGCTAAGTTTGTCTTTGTTGCCATTTCTACTGCCTAGATTGATGCCAGGTTGTCTGTCCAGTATCAGTAAGGAGGATGTATATAACATCTTAATTATTGGCTTTTCTGTTGCATTCTAACTGGAATTATTGTGAAGGTCTGCCAGAAGGACTGTAGATTTTAAATCTGTGTGTTCATAGATGACCAAAATTAACCAGATCATGATATAATATAGCTGAAATTCCCTACATGACATGTTTGTAACACAAGCAATTAATCCGCTAGTTTACACTGAAGAAGCTGACAGCACAAGATAAAGGATTTGTCTGCTCCTGCAAAGCTCATAGCATCTTGTTTAAAGAGTGAAATTGGCCAATAACTGGAAGTCTGGTAATGTTCTCAACTAGAGATTTGAAGAGGGAGAAAAACATACACAAAATAAATAGATTACGATGTAAACTCAAAGTAACTAACTGGAGGGATTATACTTCCTTTTGTGCAATAAATTGTTTGGCTTTGGTAAACAGTTTATAGAAAGGTTGCAAATAGTAAATAATTAAACCAGTAAATGAGATGGTAAAACTAATCTCTGAGTCATCATTCTTGCAAACTGCATAGCAGCCAGAACAGGACAGTAGTGTGAGGGTTTAGAATGGATTTTCATCTAATCTTTCGGGTGGAATTGAAAAATTAATTGAGAATATAAGATAGGTGTTTATTGACGCAGAAAAATATTGTTTGATAACTTTATTAACTTTCTTTTATTGACCTCCACAAGATGCAAGCCATTTGTTTTCACTTTTAATAACAGTATAACTTCTTTTTTCCTACTAGAAAAGACTTGCATGCTCTTTGCAATACATAGAAGTGAAGTGTCTTAAAATGAAGACAGGTTATGTCCATGAGATCAGGCCATTTCTGAACTTATGTTAATGTAATTGGTCTGTTAATGTGACAGAGAAAGGATATACAATTTTCAATCTCTAAACTACAAAACACAAGCAACCTGTTAACAGGGAAACCATGCTGTCCATCTGTTAATGGGAATTATGGTCTGTAAAAGCTCACTTGAATGTATGCCTGCAACTTGTTAATAAATGAACACACAAGCTCTAACATTTGTTTGGTTGTACAGCTCTTAATAATTACTGAAAAAAGAGACATTTGTTAAAATATTTTGTTTTGCACACATTGGGGCGATACAGAAGAATACCAATTCAAGGCTGGAGGATAGATGGCAAACCAATATTTGTACTGCATGAGACGAGATAAATGGACTCTGATCGAAATGTTGCCATGGAGATTCTGCCAGTAATGCTGACTGACAGTTAACTTGGTTAAATAGTCAGGTTGACTGTGATTGGTCAGAGTATTGCCCCAAGAAGTGAACTATTGAATGACTGTCACCTATTTTGTTAGATTTAAGCAGACGGTGTACATGTACGTTTGTTCAGTCTGCAAAGAACAGAGCTCTGGGTGTTAATATGCATAGCTTCCAGTACACACTATGAGCCTGACTGACAATCCTAAATTGGTTGCCAGTGTAAATCGTCGTACACTCAGGATTATCCATCAAATGTTGTTCCATTGTATAAACAAATCTAATTTTAGTCACTATGTTATGAATTTTGCAAGCGTAGGCTGGTTTGGTACTGTCAGTCTCTTGATGCAAACAGCTGAATTGACACTCTCTTTGAAAGGATCCACCAGTCTTTGAGATGTATGGCCTCCATATCTGGTGTCACAATAGCAGTGATCTTCATATACCACATTACTCATTCCTGTAACAGACAGATGTCTTTTTAGGCGAAAGTGAGGACTGCAGGTGCTGGAGCTTAGAGTCAAGATCAGGAAAAGCACAGCAAGCCAGGCAGCATCCGAGGAGCAGGAAAATTGACTTTTTGGGCAGAAGCCCTTTATCAGGAATGAGGCTGTAAGCCTCGGGTGTGAAGAGATAAATGGGAGGGGGTGGGGCTGGGGAGAAGATGTCTTCTTAGATTGAGGCAGTATCCTCTTAGAGGCGAGTATCCCTGATGTTGCTACTATATAATAGCCTCGTGAAACACCTAACTTCACCTTTGGTCAAATCTTTGAGACACTTTTCAAATCCTAATTTGCATTACTCGACTCATAGCCTTGCATGACTTTGCATCACAGTGTATATTTAAATACTTCTTAAATGTTATGAGTGTTTCTGCCTCTGCCACACCCTTACAGGCAGTGAGATCCTGATTCACCCCACCCTCTGAGAGAAAGCCATTTTATCACATCCCCATTAATACTCTTGCCCCTTAGCTCAACTCTAGGCCAGCGAGGAAAAAGAAATTCTTGTCCACCCTGTCTATGCCCCTCATTATTTGATATATCTCAATCATATACTCCCTCAGTCTCCTCTGCTGTATGGAAAACAACCCCGGTCTGTCCAGTCTCGCAGGTAAGAAGAACTTCACAAGATCAACAGGGCTAGGTTTGTGTTTGTTGTCGTTTCTGATGCCTAGTCCGATGCCAGGTTGTCCTTGCAGTACCAGCAAGGAAGATGCACATGACATCACTGGTCTTGACTCAATTACTAGCTTTTATGTTGCATTCTAACTGGAGTTGTGAAGGTCTGCAGATTTTAAATCTTTGTGTTCATAGACGACCAGAATTAACCAGATCATGGGCTGATATGGCTAAAATTCCTTACATGACACATTTGTAACATAAGCAATTAAGCAGCGAGCTTACTGAAGAAGCTGACAGCACAAGATAAAGACAGCACAAGCTCTGATCTCCAGCATCTGCAGTCCTCACTTTCTCCTAGAAGACTTCCACCTATTGCATTTCCAACGCCCCTCCCCCAAGTCCTTCCTCCCTACCTTTTATCTTAGCCTGCTTGGCACACTTTCCTCATTCCTGAAGAAGGGCTCATGCCCGAAACGTCGATTCTCCTGCTCCTTGGATGCTGCCTGACCTGCTGCGCTTTTCCAGCAACACATTTTCAGCTCTGATCTCCAGCATCTGCAGTCCTCACTTTCTCCCAGCACAAGATAAAGGACCTGTCTGGTCGTGTAAAGCTCATAGTATTATGTTTACATCTGTTTGTCTCCTCTGCTCCATGGAAAATAACCCTGGTCTATCCAATCTCCCTTCACAACTAACATTCTTCCCCAGGCCATCCTGGCAAATCTGCTCTGCATCATCTCCAGTGTAATTATATCTCTCCTATAATGTGCATTCCAGAGCTGTGCACAGTAATCTAGCTGTGGCCTAACAAATTTTTATTTAGTTCCAGCAGCCCCTCCCTGCTCAAAAGTGCTATGCCTCAGCTAATAAAGGCAAATATCCCATTAGCTGCCTAAACCACTTTATCTACCTGTGCCACTATGTTAAGGGTCAGTGGACATGCATATCAAGGACCCTCTGATCCTCAGTAGAATCAGGGCCCTACTGTTCATCATGTATTCCCTTGCCTTTTTTGTCCTACCCAAGTGCATCATCTCATATTTATCTGGATTGAAATTGCCACTGATCAGCCCATGTGACCAAAATGTCTGTATCTCCCTGAAGTGTAATGCTATCCTCCTCACTTTTAAACAACCCATCAATTTGCATGTTATCTATGAACTTATTGTAATATTAAACAGCGAGGGCTCCAACATTGACCCCTGCAGAACTCCACAGCACACACTTGGACCACCCTTGGACCATTACCCTATACTTTCTGCCACTCAACCAATTCTGGATTCAATTTGCCAAATTTCCTTGGGTCTCACGGCCCCTTACTTTTGTAATCAGTCTCCCATGCAGATATTGTTCCAAACTGGATTTAACGTTCGTTTTAAGAGAAAACATTGGGTTTCTTTTAAAAAATAAAACCTCATGCCAATCATATAAAAGACTAAAACTATTAATGATATGGCTATAACTACAAATGTCACGTACTCAGCTACATTTCTTACATCCCCCAAGAATTCTCTTGTAAGGCACATCAGTCTGAAAGTTATTTGCCTCTGTAGGGATTATTCACAAGTGTATCATGGTCTGCTGTTAGCTAATGTAATTGTCCTCAGCTTTTTCAGAGCTCAGCTTTTTTTATTTACTAACCCATGTCTATAGATACTGTTATGACAGGGAGGTAAACTCCTCTGTTAATGAAACCAAATACCCAGAAAGGCTCACATCACCTCATAATCTGTTAAAGTTTGAGTGATAGAGAACTCACAAATTCCACTAATGAAAGAAAAGAACAATTTATTTATTAATTTAAAAGTGAAAATTAAACAATTATTCACAATTCTATTCCCCCTTGCTCTTAACTATTTATTAAATGCCTCCAACACTAAAACAATACGCTGTTCCAATAAGACAATTACTAAAATTACATCAACTTAATTTCAAAACCACACAGACATTGTAATCTTCTGTGTCTTTCTTCTTCTAGCTAAGGATCTCTCTAGGTTGTCTTCTTTCCCTTTACTTCAAAAATGTTTAATATTAAGAGATACCTTTGATAGAGAGTGTTTCCAATTTCTGGGAGAGCAAGGTGTTAGATCTCCAGGCATTTCTGTCTTGATGGCAGTTGGTCTTTCTGACCAACTTTCAAAATTGGTAATTTTATACCTCCGACATTGGATCATCCCATTGGTTCAATGCTGGCAAAACATTAAATTCAAACTTGATTGGGTGTGTGTGTCCTGATAAGAATGTGTATAGGGTATAAGCAGGCAGAGAAACAGTTAGGTTTTGAGTTTCGTGAAACAAGAGGTTCAGGTAAGCATGACTCAGATAGGAACTTGCAGTTAACAATGGGGTGCTGGAGGCAAGGGTAATAGGTTAACAAGGTGGAAAAGCAATCATAATGCACAGCCATTTAACAAGATGAGGTAGTATTCAGTAAGTGAGGTCAGTTTAACAAGGTGAAAAGTATTCATTATGTGAAGCCCTTATTAAGGGTGGGGGGAAATGGGAGGACACTGGGACATAATTTAAACTGATTGTTTTGATAACAATTCAAATTTAACCAACAACCAGAATTCAGATATGCCTTCCATAGCCAAATGTTACATATTTTCAATTTTCCAGTACACTCTTGGACTGCCAACTGGTCATATATACAGGTGCTTATAAGTTCTCAGTTCAGAACAGCATTCGCTCTCTCTTAAAAGTTACAAACCATGCCTTCGAATTCATAACAACTCCCCCCTTACAAAAAAATTAACCATCACAATGAAAAGATGACTTCATTTTATTTTCTAATTTTTAATCCCATTATGATGAAATACATAGGTCATTAATCTCAGTTGTACTTTTCATATTAATTTCTCCACACATAAATAACATTGGAATCTGTCCAATCTTATGTACACTTTTTCCTTTAAATCCGTGATAATGCATCTGCTATCACATTTTTACAACCTGCAACATGTACAATTTGTAAATTAAAAGTCTGTAACATAAGATTCCAACAAAATAGTCTCATATTTTTTGTCTGTAAATCTTTTCAAGAATGTAAGTAGATTGTAGTCCCTGTACACAATCGTCTGCAACACATTGCTCGTCACAAAAGATTAAAATGTCCAAACTCAATAATTCTTTTTTAATGGTAGAGTATTTTCTCTGGTAGGTGATTTTTACCAAATAGCTTACCTGACTCAACTTTTTCCTCAATTTGATAGGGGCCACTGAACCTGGCTTTGAAGGGATCGTGTACCACTGGTAACCATGGGAAAATGTCCAACTTTTACAGTTTTTACTCTGCAACCTGCTTCATTCTATGCTCTGCCCTCTTCAGGTGCTGTTTAGTTAACTCACCTACCCAGTTTAACCTCTCCCACATCTCACATACATAATCCAAATGTGAGATCTCCAACTATAGTCCTATCAATTTTTCCTTAATTAATTTCAAGGGGCCTCTTACTTCATGTCTGAATATTAACTCAAAGGGAGTAAACTGAGTAGATTAATTTGGGGCATGTCTGATGACAAACAATACAAATGGGATACCTTTATCATAATCATTTGAGTAATCCGGACAGTATGCTCTTAACATGGCCTTCTGGGTTTGATGCCACCTTTCCAAAGGTCCGTGGGATTCAGGATGGCATGTATTTGATTGAGAGTGTTTGTGTGCCTAAGTTATCCAAGACTTCCTTAAACAGCCTAGCAGTAAAGTTAGACCCTTGGTCTGACTGAATCTCTCTGGGTAGCCCATACCAGATTAAGACAGCTACTAACTCCTCACCACCCTTTTTGCCTTAGTACTCCACAATGGAACTGCCTCCAGAAATCTGGTCGACACATCCATTATGGTTAGCAAATGCTGGTTCCCACTTTTAGTTTTAGGGAGAGGACCTACACAATCAATCATAACCCATGTGAAGAGTTCTTCGAATGCAGGAACTGGCAACAAAGGTGCTGGTTTTATTACTGTGGCTTACCTACCATTTGGCACATGTGACATGTATGGCAATATTTAACCACATCCTTGTGCAGTCCAGGCCAATAGAAATGCTTTTGTACCTTAACCGGAGTCTTCCTCACTCCTAGGTGACCTCCTATTGGTAATTTAATTGCTACCTGTAACACTTCCTTATCTGTATGCTACCGGCAACACAATCTGGTGCACTTCTGCCCATTTCTTTTCTGCACTAACCTGCATAGTCTCATCTTTCTGTTGTAAGTCCCTTAACCTTTCAGGACTAAACACTTCTGACTGACTCTCTGTCTGTTCAGGTTTTTCCTGCACCATTACGTCAAACAGGGTGTCAGGTAACTGAACCTCCACTCCTTCGTCTTTCTCTTTAGCTTTTGCTTCTTGTTGTGACTTATGACAGTGGGAGCCTGCTACTAAACAGTTTGAAAAATTCCAGGGCACTTTTCTTTTAACTTCTCAGTTCCCTGGTCTTCCTTTGGCTTCTTTGCAACAAAGGGTGTCACTCCCACCTTAGATCCTGCTAAATCGTTCCCAAGAACAAACTGTATTCCTGGAACTGACATTCTGTCAATCACTCCCACTGTTACTTCTCCAGGCTTTCCAACCTGGTCTTATACAGGGGAAAGCTAAATTTCTATTCATCTATTCCACAAATTACCACTCTCTTGGGTAACATGTCAAAAAAGGTACAAATACATTCATCTCTTACTATTAGAGACGGATTAGCTCCTGGTGTCTTTTAAAATTGTAACTTCTTTCCCTTCTCCTCCTGTTCTTCCTGAGTAAACTTTATCCACAGAAGATAAAGAGGTCAGGCACTATCCCAGCCCCTGCCTAGGCTGTGCACTGTCCTGCAGCTCCAACTTTTCTTGGGGTTTCCTTTACTTCCACTAATCCCACTGGTTTAGCCTCTTTTACCATATCTTTTGCCACAGGTGTCTTTCTTCAACGACCAACACTATGATTTTGTGTGTCCGACTCTCTGTCAATGAAAACACCTTTTCCCAGTGCCCTTCTTAATCCATCGGCACCAGAATTTTCTGTGTCCCACTGCATTACAGTGAAAACACCTGAGGCCTTTCACCTCCTTTCCACCCTCTTGGGCTTCTTTTTTTAAACCTGTGGTAAACTATTATCAGTGTGCTCAACTCTTTTGTTTTGTAGTGAAGGATCTCCCCTTCTCCCAATTTCTCTCCCTCACAGGATGAAATACCTGCTGGAAACTAAATTTTGCCTTATACACCAATATATATTCACCTGCCATCTCTGCTGTTCTTCTCACTTCTTTAACTTTCTGTTCATCCACATGAATTCTTATCTCTGGAAGTGAGTTTTTCAACTCCTCCAGCAGAATAATCTCTCTTAGAGCTTCATAGATCTTATCTATTTTAAAGGCCCGCACCCATCTATCAAAATGACTATGTTTAATTCTTTCGAACTAAATGCAAGTCTGACCTGGTTCCTTATTTATGTTTCTGAACACTGTCTATGGTTCTAATTCATAAGCAGTCGAAGTAGTCTTTTTGACATCTGTATTATCTCTCGACGCCTCATCTGACAGCACTGTAAGTATCTCACTAGTTCTGCCTACTAGCTTAGTCTGAACTAGCATTACCCACAAGTTCTCTGACCACTCCATCTGCCTAGCCAATGTTTCAAATGAAATAAAGAAGGCTTCGACATCTTTCTCATCAAAATGTGGCAATGTTTTAACATATTTGTATACATCACTATCTTCGCTCTTCATCTCCATCCTATTAACTTGACTTTCCAGACTAATTTGTAACTTCTGAAGTTCAAATCTCTGTCCCTTTCTTTCTCCTCTCTCTCTCTTTGCTCAGCTAAGAATATTTTCTCCCTTTCTTTATCTTCTACCTCCATCTGCCTCATTTGGAATTTAAGTTTTTCTAACCCTACTGCACTTGTCTGTTTCTCTGATATATCTAACTGCCTGACCAACTCCATTACAATTTTAGCTTTTCTTTTGTCCCTGGTTGAACCTAATTCTAACATACATTTAAAATTCTTAAAGTACATCCTTCCTCTGTCATCCTAGACTTCCTTGGCAAATTTGGGATGCATCTTCAAACCCCAGAACATCTTTAGCAATGTTAAAAGACATTTTTCTCACTTTTAATTTAACCAACCACAAGTAACTGAAATTTTAAAAAAAATTTCACCTACATTTCATTTAAACATCTAGGACACTAATCAACAAGTGTTCAAATCTGCTGGGATCTTTCGTACCCCAAATCTGTTCAAATCTTAGACTGGTTCTGTCTAAACCTGTCCAAGTCAAGCCAGTCTCAGACCTGAGCCCCCAAACTGTTACAACACGGAGGTAAACACCTCTGTAAGTTACACTAAATACCCAGAAGAGCTCACCTCACCTCATAATCTGGTAAAATGAGTGACAGTGAACTCACAAATCCCACTAATTAAAGAAAATAACAATTTTTTTTCAAAATTCCAAAAGTGAACATGAAACAATTATTCACAATTCTAATCCTTCCTTTCTCTTAACTGCTTATTATCTGCCTCCAACTCTATAACAATATGCTATTCCAATAAGACACTTCTTAAAATTAATTTTTATTTGTAAATATATTTATTAGCAAGAAAGATTTTTTGACTTTACAAAAATATAAAGTGATTGAAAATATAACAAATACCAGTATAATGAAGAAAAACACAAATTATAATGCTACTGTCTACTAACTACTAAGCTATAATACAAAACAAAATCTAACATTGTGCAAAACACCAATAAATAAGTAAGTGACTAATAAAACAAAAGAATACACAACAACACAACATAGCAATGCTCGGCTCAAAGCTCCCAAACCAAAGAACGGGAGCATTGTGTGTATATATACCCATGTTAACTCAGGAGTCCCCCCTCCAGGGCCCAGGGCTCAGCAAATGCAACCATCCTGGTTAAACAAACGCTCTAGTTAAGATAGCAGACAAATCTGTATCCAAGTAACTCAAAAAGGACTGCCATATCTTATAAAAAGAGGTATGTTTGTGTGGTGCACCGTGTTTGTAAACAAATCCAAGGGAATGTGCTCCATAATTAATTTCTGCCATCCCAGCAAGTCCGGCGGGTTCCCAGACACCCAATTCAGCAGACCTAGGAGGAGAGATAGCGGGTCTACTTTGACTTCAATCCTCAATACCCTCCCTATCTCTCCCGCCACAACGCTACAATAAACATGAAAGCTGTGGCATGTCCAGAAACAGTGGGTAAGAGTACCTACACTTATTTTACATTTGGGGCACATTGGATTTGCCCCTCTTTTAAATTTCGCCAGATGGTCCGGTGCCAGATGAACCCTGTGCAGAACGTTTAACTGTATAGTGCATGTCCTATTACAGATTGAGATCTTTTGCACATTCTCCCATATGTCTTCCCACATTTCAGAAGAGATCTCCTCTCCTCTCTCTTGCTTCCAGACCTCACATAACTGGTTAATATCCTGCCAGGCCCTTCCACCCAGTAGGCGATAGAGGGCACTAACCAGGAAGGTGCTTGTGGAACGTAGCAACATCCTTTCTGTATCGGGCTTATAGGGCTTAGTGAGAAGCATAGTTTTCTTCTGGATGAAATCCCTAACCTGAAGAAAACGGAAAATATCTTTGCTGGGTAGCCTGCATTACGGCTCAATTGCTCAAAAGACATCATAACCTTCCCTTCAAACAAGTCTCCCAAACTGGAAATTCCTCGCGCTGCCCATAGTTTGAACCCTGAGTCCATCATCTCTGGTCAGAACCCCAGCACATCAAATATCGGAGTGAGTGGTGAAGTCTTGGATAAGCAACCCTCACTCTGATGCATCGACCTCCATGCATTGACCGTACTAATAACATTGGGGTTCTGGCAGTGGTCCATAACTGTCCTCATCTTATCCATGAACAACAGGTTAATAAGAGGGCACTTTGCCTGTGAGGCCTTGATATCCAGCCATATTGAGCCTGGATCATTACCTGCCCAATTGTACACGAAGGTCAACAGGGAACTCATTTGATACCACTTGGTGTCTGGGAATTCAATGCCTCCCCATCCTTGTGGCAACTGAAATTTAGTAAGTTTGATGAGGGGGCGCCTAGGATGCCAGACAAAGGAACTAAACCAGCATATAGGTTTCTGCAGTGTTGACCTGGGAAATATTATAGGGAACATACGTATTGGATACAGCAAATGATGAAGGACATTCATCTTAATGGGCACTATTCAGCCCAACCATGGAACTGGAAGAGCCTCCGATCTCTGAAGATTGCACCTAATATTGTCGAGCAAGAGAGCAAAGTTAGTCCAAAATAAAAGATCAAACATGGGGGCAATAAAAATGCCTAGGTATCAGAACCCAATCTTTGACCACTTAAGTAGGGAACCTAGGGCCACCTTCAACCTCTAGCACTTCCTTGAGGTTCCACAAAGGCATAGCCTCCGATTTTGCAAAGTTGATCTTATATCCTGAAATAGCCCCAAATGAATTGATACATTGTATCAGATGGGGTACAGAAGTCATTGGGTTCGATAAAAACAGAATGACATCATCCGCATACAGTGTGACCATATGTACCCTCAATCCCACTTCCGGAGCGGTTATGTGGAAGTCCTGATGAATGGCCTCTGTCGGCGGCTCTATCACCAACATAAACAACAACAGTGAGAGGGGCAGCCTTGCTAACGACCCCTACGAATCCTAAAGTTCCCAGAATTCACCCAGTTTGTGATGACCGCGGCCAGAGGGTGGCGATATAAAACCTCTACCCACCTAACAAAGACCCCATCCAACCCAAACCATGCTAAGACATAAAAGAGATATGGCTATTCCACCCGGTCAAATGCTTTCTGTGCATCTAAGGAAATCACCAACCCCTGAATCAGTCGTTGCTGACAAACTTGGACCATATTCAACAACCTTCTAATATTATTAGAGGATCTACGGCCCCTTATAAAACCTGTCTGGTCTTTGAGAATATGGGGCAACAACTTCCAATCTCAGCGCCAAGACCTTAGACAGAATCTTGAAATATGAATTTAATAGAGAGGCACAATCCTCAGGAACCTTCCTCTTCTTAAGAATGAGGGAAATATTAGCTTTTCTCAAAAATGGTGGTAAACATTCATGCATATAGGAGTGATTATGCAACTCCAACTTCGGCCCTGACGGAATCCCTATAAACTCCTTATAAAACTCACCTGGGAGACCATCAGGGCTAGGTGCTTTTCCACTCTGAAGTTGCCCAGCTGCCTCCTGCATTTGCTGAACTGTCAAGGGGGCATTAAGGAGAGAGGTCTGTTCCAAGGTTACCCCTGGGAGGTCCAGTTCTAAAAGGCTTCCATTTTAGCCCACCTATCCTCGCAACCTTCAGACCAATTCATTTCAGAGTAAAAACTCTGAAAAGCCTCATTAATCCTTTTGGCATCATATGTAAGCAATCTGGCACTGTCTCTAATTGCAGTAATGAATTGGGGAGCATGCCTTTTTCCTACTCAGCCCGGAGTGCCATGATCCACTGTAGCTTAGTCACTGAAGGCAACACAAAATGTCCACATAACCGCTCCCAAAGTGGGATTGAGGGTAGACAAGGTCACACTGTATACAGATGATGTCCTTCTGTTCTTAATCGAACCCAATGACTTCTGTACCCCATCTGATAAAATGTATCAATTCATTTGGGGCTATTTCAGGATATAAGATCAACTTTGCAAAATCGGAGGCTATGCCTTTGTGGAACCTCAAGGAAGTGCTAGAGGTTGAAGGTGGCCCTAGATTCCCTACTTACTTGGTCAAAGATTGGGTTCTGATACCTATGCATTTTTATTGCCCCCATGTTTGATCTGTTATTTTGGACTAACTTTGCTCTCTTGCTCGACAATATTAGGTGCATTCTCAAGTAGATGCTGCTGGTCCCCCTTCTGTCATTTCCAGCTAGCTGAATAGGAAATAGCTAGGCCCCCAGCAAAGGCCTTAGTGGTCTCCTGTACCATAGATGGACTACTAGCCATGGCCAAGAACTCCTGAAACTCCTTCAAAATGTATTCCACAAATTTGAAATCCTTCAAGAGAAAACAGCCCAAATGCCAGTGCCGCAAACCTAGTCCCTCATTCTAGGCCTTAACCTCCAAATATACTGCTTCGTGATCAGAGATAGCTATGTTCCTAATCTTGCAGCCCATAATCAAATCCAGAAGAGTTGCGCGAGCTAGAAGGAGATAAATCCTTGTGTGGCATTTATGTGGGTTTGATAAAAAGGTGAAGTCCCTGCGGTAGGGTGAAGACATTTCCAAATATCTACTAGCCCCAACTCCTCACATAAGTCAGTCACTTGCTTGGCCTATGAAGAAATTTTTGGGGGCCCACTAGATATCCTGTCCACTTTTGGATCCAAAAGACAATTGAAATCCCCCCCTATAATAATATGCCATGTTCTAAAGGCACTCAGCTTAGAGAAGGCACTAATCAAAAATTTCAGGGGATGCGCAGGAGGACAGTAGATATTTAAAATGCCATATTCCTCCACCATGTATCAGAGCCTTAAGTATCACAAGCCACCTTTGATCATCTTTCACCTGCTCTAAAAATGTGAAGACAAGATTTTTCTGGATAAGGACTGCCACTCCCCTACTTTTAATAGTAAAGGATGAAAAGAATACCCAGTCATAACCACCCTATTATAGCTTCAGGTGTTCCCCTTCATCAAGATGGGTTTCCCTCAAGGCTAGAAAGTACTTTTTATTTCCTTTTAACAGGTGAATGACTTCCACTGATGTTCCAGGTGCACCATTTAACAAGACACTTAGCCATATCCCCTTTCAGAGATCCTTGAACCCCTCAGAGGAAGAACCCTGCTTACAATGCGCCAAGCACAAGTAAATAAAGACTCAGAGTCGCAAAATTGTGTATAAAAAACTACTCTATCATAACTACAAACTATTGCTACCAAAAGATTATAAAGAAAACCAACTATAAAACCTCGAATGGAAGACTCTTCCCCCTGCCCATAGGGGGCACTCACCCTACCCATCCCCTTCTTCACAGCTCTTTCAAGCCTGGACTGTGCCCCAGCCTTAGGCAAAAAAAAACCAAGATGAGCATCCTTAAGTGAACAAAAAAAAGACAATGCTGAAAAATGTGTTGCTGGAAAAGCGCAGCAGGTCAGGCAGCATCAAAGGAGCAGGTGAATTGACGTTTTGGGCATAAGCCCTTCTTCAGGAATGAGGAGGGTGTGCTCCTTTGATGCTGCCTGACCTGCTGCACTTTTCCAGCAACACATTTTTCAGCTCTGATCTCCAGCATCTGCAGTCCTTATTTTCTCCTAAAAAAAAGACAAAGTCAGGATAAGGACTCCGCCCATCCCCAGCTCCATGTCACCCCTACTTGTGACTAAAAGAGAAAAAGAGAACAAAAAAAGGGAGACATAGGACACCCACAAAATTTACCTTGACAAAATCTAGTTATAAAAATATACTAGGAACAACATATTCCAAGATTGTTTAAATTATTAGGGAAAGAGAAAGATAAAAAGGAAAGAAAGAGGGAGAACTCAGGGAAAGGAGGAAAAGAGGATTCTTCAGATCAGTCAGTCTATTTTAAAGTGTTTACAGAGTTCTTAGCTTTATCCGCTGAGTCAAAAGTATAAACTGAGTCCTCATGGTTGAAATGGAACACTGCGGCATACCTCATGGAGTATTGGATACCCAGGTTCCTCAGCTTTTTTAAGTTCATTGAAGGACTTCCTCTTTAGAATTACAGCTGCTAAGAAATCTTGGAAAAACATGATTTTTGACTCCTTGTACAGCAGTGTCTGTGGGTCTTTTCCTTGTTTGTGTGGAAGTGCACTAGAACCTGGTGGAGGCGTATTACCGGCCCAGACCTGTGCATTGCAATCCGATTGGCCTTTTCAATCTGCAGCCGGCTGGACTCTATTTGAAGGCCCAGGAACTGTGGCAGCCAGTTTTCAAAGAAGCTGACAAGATGCTCACCTTCTTCACCCTCCGGGAACCCGACAATCCAAAGATATATCCTCCGACCTCAATTTGAGGTCGTCGACCTGGTCTTCTGAGGCCCCCACCAGTACTGGATCAGACTGGATGAGGACTCCATCGCCGCTTCCAAGGCCTTGGTTCAGCCCTCCACCTCCTCCATCCGCTCCCCAAGGCCCTGGAGCTCCCATTTATGTTTCTGCAGCATGGACATGATGGGTTGGATCTGGGCAAGAATCTCCTCACGGATCTCCTCAATCGCAGCCCTAATCTTCGAGGTAAGTCTTGCCATCGCTGCTGCCAATTCCTGTGAGTCTGTCAGGTCCCCCGGAGATTCAGGAGATGTGCCCAGTGCTGCAGGGGAGTGTCCTCCCTGCTGCTGTTTGCTCGGGCCTTTTTCTTTTGGCCTCCTTCCCGCTCCCAAATTTTAATGAACACGTATTCTATAAGGTTTTAAACTAATAATTCCTCCACATAAGTTGGCCAGGGAGCACAAAAAAAAATTCAATATGCCTTGGCTGTTAGGCAGAGTCATCCACTGCAGTTATACAGAATCAACACCATCTTGCCAAGTCCCAAAATTACATCAACTTAATTTCAAAACCACACAGATGCTGTCATTTTCTGTCTTTCTTCTGGCTGAGGATCTCTTTGGGACATCATCTTCTTTCTTTTTACTGTGAGTATGTTTCATATGTAAAGGTACCTATGACAGAGAGTTTCTCGGAGAGCAAGACGTTAGATCTCCAGGCATTTCTGTCGCAATGGCAATTGCTCTGTCTGACCAATTTTCAAAAGGTCTGCATTTTATACTCCCAACATCAGAGCATGTTTGATGTTGTTAAAACAATAAATTCAAACTTGATTGGGTTTTAGTGTCGTGGGACTTTGGTTAAATTTGAATTGTCAAAACAGCAACCAAAACTCAGGTATCCCTTTCACAGCCAAATGTTACATATTTTCAATTTTCCAGTACACTGTGGGACTGCCAACTAGTCATATACACAGGTGTTTGTAAACTCTCAATTCAGAACAGCATTCACTCTCTCTTAAAGATACAGTACATGCTTTCAACTTCATAACAAAAACTTGGTCCATTATTGTGGTTAGTTTTCCAATTCTCACAAGCTAATCTTGATATTGTATAAGAATTTATGAGGATTTGGGTAGATTCTTCCACGTGTTTCACAAAATTCAAACTGTGGTTAAGCCTCACCAGTATTGCATGTACTAAATGAAAAAGTTAGTTTTTTAAACTCTGCTTACAGTGCAGATCTAACTAATTTTATTTATTTCACCTCTCTTCTCTTAGCCAGCTGTAAACTATACACACCAGTTCCAAGCTGCTACTTGAAGGCTCTATGTCCTTTTATTTAGCTCTGACCAGTTCAATCTATCCAGAAGTTTTGGTTTCCAAACCATTGGTTCAGATTTTGTTCCTTCAAAACAGAAGACCACTCTCCTTTCTATGTTTCCCTTTACTCTTTGCATTTCCAGTTTCTTTTTTCAATTAGGCCATGTATTATTTATGTTTTTCCAGGTGCTGTTTAGTAGCTCTAACTCTTCTATTCTTATCTTTTACAAATAATAACCCAGTTTATTTATATTGCATTTACCTAATTTTCTACAGTTAAAAACATTTACAACAAAACGTGATGTCCTAAAAGACATGAACAATTAACTAGATAATCATAAGAATGCATAAATGGTATCAATCTGGTCATTCTATCCCTCCCCTTTCTTTATACTTTAAGCCTCCAATTTCATTCAAATGTAGCCATTGTTCTATTTCCTTTTTTTATGTAGGGTTTACATCTAGAATGTTACTTTGTATTTGATTTTATAAGCAACAGGCCTGCAAGCATTTATATTTGCAGCAGTTTCTATTGTTATTTCAGATTGCTACTATTTGTAGTATCTTTATTTTATGGATAATTTCTTATTGTTTAGCCCCAATTCCCCAAAAAAAACCTTTTCCATGTTTGACCAGGTAAACATTTTTGGTGTTTTACATATGAAGACACAAAATAGGAACTGAAATAAGCCATTCAGCCCCTCAAACCTGTTTCATCATTCAATAAGATTAGGTTGGATTGGTTTGTGTTTTCAAAGCCTCATTCCCATTGAGTCCCTAAAACCTTCGATCTCCTTCTCTAACATGAGTCTGAATCTATCTACCCCTGCCTTAAAAAATATTCAATTACTTTGATTCAACTTCTGAGACCGAATTCCAAAGTCACCTAAACCTTTGAGCAAAAAGATTTCTCCTCATCTCAGTCCTAAAAGAGGGCTCCCATTTTTATTTTAAACAGTGTGCTTACTCACAAGAGGAAACATCTTTTCCACATCCACCTTGTCAAGACCATTCAGAATCTTACACATTTTAATCAAGTGACCTCTCACTTTTCTAAACATTCCTTTTCCATAGTACATATTGTTTCATTAAAAGAAGTCTAATAAATTGGTTAAATATTTAACTTTCACAAAAGCATGTTGACAGTTCCTGATTACCATATGTTTTATCAAGTACCCAGTTTTAATCTGTTCCATGATCTATTCTGACACATTCCCTTAGTTTGCAATTGAAAGTAAAAACAGACTAATTAGATTCATAGAGTCATAGAGATGTACAGCATGGAAACAGACACTTTGGTCCAACCCGTCCATGCCGACCAGATGTCCCAACCCAATCTAGTCCTACCTGCCAGCACCCGGCCCATATCCCTCCATAACCTTCCTATTCATATACCCATCCAAATGCCTCTTAAATGTTGCAATTGTACAAGCCTCCACCATTTCCTCTGGCAGCTCATTCCATACACGTACCACCCACTGTGTGAAAAGGTTGCCCTATAGGTCTCTTTTATATCTTTCCCCTCTCACCCTAAACCTATGCCCTCTAGTTCTGGACTCCCCGATCTGAGGAAAAAGACTTTGCCGATTTACCCTATCCATACCCCTCATAATTTTGTAAACCTCTATTAGGTCACCCCTCAGCCTCCGATGCTCTAGGGAAAACAGCCCCAGCCTGTACAGACTCTCCCTGTAGCTCAGATCCTCCAACCCTGGCAACATCCTTGTAAATCTTTTCTGAACCCTTTCAAGTTTCACAACATCTTTCTGATAGGAAGGAGACAAGAATTGCACGCAATATTCCAATAGTGGCCTAACCAATGTCCTGTACAACCGTAACATGACCTCCCAACTCCTGTACTCAATACTCTGACCAATAAAGGAAAGCATACCAAATGCATTCTTCACTATCCTATCTACCTGTGACTCCACTTTCAAGGAGCTATGAACCTGTACTCCAAGGTCTCTTTGTTTAGCAACACTCCCTAGGACCTTACCATTAAGTGTATAAGTCCTGCTAAGATTTGCTTTCCCAAAATGTAGCACCTCGCATTTATCTGAATTAAACTCCATTTGTCACTTCTCAGCCCATTGGCCCATCTGGTCAAGATCCTGTTGTAATCTGAGGTAACCCGCTTTGCTGTCCACTACACCTACAATTTTGGTGTCATCTGCAAACTTACTAACTGTACCTGTTATGCTCGCATCCAAATCATTTATGTAAATGACAAAAAGAAGAAGACCCAGCACCGATCCTTGTGGCACTCCACTGGTCATTGGCCTCCAGTCTGAAAAACAACCCTCCATCATCACCCTCTGTCTTCTACCTTTGTGCTAGTTCTGTATCCAAATGGCTAGTTCTTCCTGTATTCCATGAGATCTAACCTTGCTAATCAGTCTCCCATGGGCACCTTGTTGAACGCCTTACTGAAGTCCATATAGTTCACATCTACCACTCTGCCCTCATCAATCTTCTTTGCTACTTCTTCAAAAAACTCAATCACGTTTGTGAGACATGATTTCCCATGCACAAAGCCATGTTGACTATCCCTAATCAGTCCTTGCCTTTCCAAATACATGTGCATATTGTCACTCAGGATTCCCTCCAACAACTTGCCCACCACCAACATCAGGCTCACTGATCTATAGTTCCCTGGCTTGTCTTTACCGCCCTTCTTAAACAGTGGCACCACGTTAGCCAACCTCCAGTCTTCCAGCACCTCACCTGTAACTGTCGATGATACAAATATCTCAGCAAGAGGCCCAGCAATCACTTTTCTAGCTTCCCACAGAGCTCTCGGGTACACCTGATCAGGTCTTGTGGATTTATCCACCTTTATGCATTTCAAGTCATCCAGCACTTCCTCCTCTGTAATCTGGACATTTTGCAAGATGTCACCATCTATTTCCCTACAGTCTATATCTTCCATATCCTTTTCCACAGTAAATACTGATGGAAAGTACTTGTTTAGTATCTCCCCCATTTTCTGCGGCTCCACACAAAGGCTGCCTTGTTGACCTTTGAGGGGCCCTATTCTCTCTCTAATTACCCTTTTGTCCTTACCTGTATTTGTAAAAACCCTTTGGATTCTCCTTAATTTCTGGATTCTTGTTATCTCATTTCTGAAGGCTTCCCATTTTCCAGCCATCCCTTTACCTGCGAACATCTGCCCCCAATCAGAAAGTTCTTGCCTAATACCATCAAAATTGGCCCTTCTCCAATTTAGAATTTCAACTTTTAGATCTGGTCTATCCTTTTCCATCACTATTTTAAAACTAATAGAATTATGGTCGCTGGCCCCAAAGTGCTCCCCCACTGACACCTCAGTCACCTGCCCTGCCTTATTTCCCAAGAGTATATCAAGATTTGCACCTTCTCTAGTAGGTACATCCACACACTGAATCAGAAAATTTTCTTGTACGCATTTAACAAATTCCTTTCCATCTAAACCTTTAACACTATGGCAGTCCCAGTTGATGTTTGGAAAGTTAAAATCCCCTACCATAACCACCCTATTATTCTTACAGATAGCTGAGATCGCCTTACAAGTTTGTTTCTCAATTTCCCTCTGACTATTGTGGGGTCTATACTACAATCCTAATAAGGTGATCATCCCTTTCATATTTCTCAGTTCCACCCAAATAACTTCCCTGCATGTATTTCCAGGAATATCCCTCCTCAGCACAGCTGTAATGCTATCCCTTATCAAAAATGCCACTCCCCCTCCTCTCTTACCTCCCTTTCTATCCTTCCTGTAGGATTGGATTTGTATCCTGGAACATTAAAGCCTACTTTGCTTATCATAATGTTTTTGGGACTTACTCCATGTACTTCTTCCTAATTTTCTTGAACATTTCTAAGAACTTGCCAAAGTTAAAATAATGCAGAAGAAATAGCTTTAATCACTCTCCTGCATTTGGAAATTCAGAATGCCAAGTGTAAGAACAATTTATTAATATCATGCAATGACAAAAGTATTCATATGGTTGGGAAATTCATTGATTCTTGCAGCACATAGACCAGCAGATCAAGAAGTCAGCTCACCACTTTCTTGAGGGCAACTAGGGATAGACTATAAATGCTAGCCAGCCAATCAGTAAATGTCTTATGAATAAATAAAAAAAATGTAGGCAAAGAATAACAAGAAATGGACAGGTATTCTAATTGGCAGACAGTATCTAATTATCCAGTTAGGACTTTCTGAGACTTCAATTATTCATCTATTTGACATTCTCAATGCATTCATTATGACCATCACTTTATATCCGTATAGACAATACACCAATATTTTGTAAAAGTAAAATGGGATCATGGATGCTGTATGCTCACATTTTGGAAAGTCAGGAAATTTCAGTTTGTGGTTTCTGGACAGACACAGATAATATGCCTGGCAAGTTACTAAAACTCTTCCCACAATGAACCAAGCAGGGATAAATATCATGAAGGGTTCACACCCACCAGGAAATTAAGAACTGTCTGAAGCAAACAAGACAAATCAAGCAGTGAAAATGAACTAATTAAATTTATCCATGTGATTATATTTCCCCTCTACAGGAACTGGGCCACCATTTTATCTGAGAAAGCCAGAAGGATCCAAACTCCATTTGTCTTCAAAAGAAAATTAAGGAAGCGAATCCTTAAGCCTGCAATTCTTTTCAACTTCCATTCTTAAAGGGTTGATTAAAATAAGTGATATATTTCTTATTACTCCATTAGCTATCTCATTGTATTTTACAGCTCTAGAAATCGTCTTGTATAGTTGTGTGTACATATATATATCACATAATCCCTACAGTGTGGAAGCTGGCCATTCAGCCCATCAAGTCCACACCCACCCTCCAAACTGCATCCCACCCAGACCCAACCCATCTCTATAACCATGGATTTCCTATAGCCAATCCACCTAGCCTGCACATCTTTGGACTGGGGTAGAAACCGGAACACTCAGCAGAAACTTACGCAGACATGGGAAGAATGTGCAAATACCACACAGACAGTTGCCTGAGGATGGAATCAAATCTGGGTCCCTGGCAATGCGAGGCAACAGTGTTAACCATTGAGTCAATGTGCCGCCCTGCACCTTTGAGGAGTTAGGAACTGTTGCATTTATATCTTAGGTATTATGCAAATAAATTCACTTTTTTTATTTAAACTTACAGGGAAGTCTGTCCAGGTCATTCTGTTATAAGCGCGTTTTGTCAATATGAATTGCGCTGTAATGCGATTGATGAATTGGGGATATTGTTTCTACAGCACAAACTTTTAAAACATGTTGGCTTTAACACAATTACAGAGTCAATACTTTTAAGTGCTGTTTCTAAAGCATGATTTTTCGATAATGCGGGATTGTACAAGAACAGAACCATCACATTATAGAAGAACTGACTGTATATGTCTTTTCTTTAAAAGTCACAAACTTTCAAACTGGTAATACATTCTCAAAAGTGCATCTTGTTGTGTTTGGCTGAAAGGTGAGAAAAAGCACCTCTGCCCATCACGACAGCATAGAAAATTACATCACCAAATTTGCTGATGACTCAAAGGAAGCTGGAATTGTAAGCAATTTAGATAAAAGCATAGAGTTACAAAGAGATTAATTCAGTAGCAAAGGGATTTCAATCGAGGTAAAAATGAGATCAGCGAGTTTGGAGAAGGTTTGTAGCTCAGGCTGAGGTTGTGGATGTGAGACCATTCATGTTGGACCTAGAAAAATTAGAACGAGATATCTTCTAAGTGATTTAAAGATAGAGACAAGAGCGGTCTCAAGAGTAATTATGCCTAGTCAGTTAATGTAAACTGGATCAATTGCTATAATGAACTAAATTGTGATGTCATTAAGACAAGTGCACCTTTTGTTTCGAGTCACCAGTGCTTTATCCTCTACCATGATAATCACATATACCCTAGTCTCAGCCGAGAGAAAGGAAAATTGATGGGTACCCAAAAAAGACCACCAATGCCTGCATTTAGTGCTATCTGAAAATACAACCGATTCAGAGAAGTTTTGTTGGCCATGTACTCTCAAACACATGTAAATGGGATATGGGGCCTACTGCAGCCAGACAAACAGGCCAAGCCAAGGATAGGGAGAGTGCTGAAGCTTTGTGTAGTGTTGCTATTGGGGTTAATGTGTACCCTCAGGGTCTCCTCCATGGTACAAATTGTTCCTGAAAGGAAGGGACCTCAGTAGGTTTCTCAGAGGCTTACTTGATGAGCTCCCCTAACTGTGGAGGCTGCTTCCTGCCCAAATGCAGGTAAATTGGCAACAGAAGGAGGAAGAGTTTTAATTGGGAGTCTAAATTGGGAGCAAGGCTATCTGCCACTTTTGCCTTTGCAAACAAGATAGCATAGCAGTTGGAAGATACCATCACACCATTTTCTGTCTTCCTTCTCACCTCCTAGTCCATCCCCAAAGGCCTGTCAGAACCTAGCCCATTACTTCCTCTGGTTGACCGTGAGAGGAAGTGATTTAAAAATTAGAACCAGGCCTTTCAGCAGTAAAATCAGGAGAAAAATCTACACGCTGAAAAAAGTAGAAGTTTAGAATTTTCTTCCAAAAATGCAATTAATGTTAAATCAATTGTTAGCTTTAAAACTGTGATGGTCACATTTTTGTTAACCAAAGACATTAACTGGTCTAGGGCAAAGGAAGGTGTCACAAATCAGTAATCATCTAACTGAATGAAGCAGCATGTTTGGGAGATTGTGTGACTTATGCCTGTTCCTAAGCAGTGGCAGGAACAATTGACTCAGCAATGAATCAGACCAAGTGATGAGTCAGATGGGAGACTGTCTTAGGAAGCAGCTTGAAAGTTCCCAAACATATAAGGAAGACCTGAATCCTCATTTAATCACTTTACATTTAAAGACCTTTCATTCTAAATGGATGAGAACAACGTTTGGCTAAAATTGAAAATTAAGGACATGTATTAATCTGGTTAAATTTTGCAAGCCAAACAAAATAATAAGACAAGTTATTGATTCGTTATGCAAGTTGTGAAATGAAAGAACGAGGAGCACCTCACAGAAACTCAAAAATCCCAAAAGCACTAGACAGGGTGGACCCAGAAAGGATGCTGTTAATGACAATGGAGACAAAACCAGGGATCACAGTCTAAAGGTAGGAGATAAATCATTCAGGGCTGAGATGACAGATTTATTCACTCAGAGAAGTGTGATCTTGTAGAATTCTATGCCACAGAAAGTGACTGAGGGCAACACATTTAATTATTTTTTCAAGAAGGAGTTAGATATATTTCTCAGAGCTAAAGGGCTCAAAGTGTATGGGGAAAAAGTGGGAATAGAATACTGAGTTGGAAGGACAGACACAATTATATTGAATGGTGAGCAGACTTGACAGAGGGTTGAATGTTCTACTCCTGTTCTTATGGTGCGTCCTTCCAGACATTCCAATCTGGATTCCAAGATGGATTACCCTATAGGATAAATCAGAATAAAACGTGCATCATTATTTGCTAGTTTTTCAAGACATTAGAATTTTTCTTTGTCTTTTTTGACAGTGTGAATTTGGCATGAAATTTTCCTTGAAAATGACTTTTTTCAGCAGGGAAGAACATCCTACACTGTTGGAAAAAGAAGTTGATTAAGAAGACATGAGAAAACATTTACTCTCACCATTGTATTGTTTCTTGATTAGTTAATACTGTTCTTCAACAATGAGAGACAATGCTTGTATCTCAACTTTGTCACAAAGAGGTATGAGACTGACTAAGTTCCAGTTGGAGAATTGCAGTACCATCTTCCCCTCCTCAGATGGAGTCATGCAGCATACAAAAGACCCTTCAGCCCATAGAGTCTGTGCCATCCTATCTACTCTAATTCCACTTTGTGGCATTTGGCCCATAGCCTTGAATGTTCTTAAATTTCAAGTGCTCATCCAAGTACTTTCTAAAGATTGTGAGGTTTCCTACATTTTCCAGCATCATAGTGTATTTCAAATCCCACCACCCTGGAATGAAAATATTTTTCCTGTAAGTCCCTTTAAACTTCCTGCATTTCACCTTGACATTACGAATCTTGTGTTTGACCCTTTAATGATGAGTAACGGTACTTTCTGTCCATCCTGTTCATGCCCCTCAATCTTATACACTTCAGTCAGGTCTTCATCAACCACCGCCCCCCCCACCCCCAACACTCACCACACACATGCACACCACCTTTCTCAGCCTTCCCTGCTCTAAAGAAAAATACCTGAGCCTATTCAGCCTCGCTTCATAGCTAAAATGCTCCACCCCAGGCAACCTCCTGGTGAATTTCTTTGCACCCCCTCCAGTATAATCACATCCTTCCCGTAGTATAGTGACCAGAACTGCACACACTACTCCAAGCTGTGGCCTAACAAATGGTTTGTATAACTCCAATATAATCTCTGTCCTTATAATCTTTGCCACAACTAAAGGCAGGTGTCTCATTTGTCTTCTTAATTACTCTATTAACCTGCCCTGCTGCGTTAAAGTATCAAACACCTCAAGGTCCCTTTGATCCTCTGAACATCTTAGTGGCCTGCCATTCATTGAGTGCTCGCTTGTTTTGTTTCTTCTTCCAAAGTGCACCACCTCACACTTATCAAATTTAAATTCCCTATACCACTGGTCTACCCATCTGACCAAATGATCTGATCATACGTCTGTAACCTAAGGCCTTCTTCCAAACTATTTAACAACTCTGCCAATCTTTTTGTTATCCACAAATTTACTTATTACCAACAGCATCCCCACCCAAACAAACATTCTCATGTACATTTATAAAAATCACCAACAGTAAGGGACACATCACTGATCCCTGTGGTATGCTAATGGACACCAGTTTCCAATCACAGAAACAGCCTTTTACCATACCCGTTGTCTTCCAACATTAACACCAGGCCAAGTTACCCTGGATCCCATGTGCTTTTACTTTATTTATTAGTTTCTCATTTGGGACCTTGTCAAAGGTTTTGCTGAAATCCATATAAATCACATCAACTGCATTACCCTCATCTACAGATCTGAATACCTCCTCAAAAAAAAATCAATCCAATCTTTTGGGTAAGCCCTCCCTCTGATCATCCCTGGTCAAATCTTACGTCTCCAAGTGGCAATGAAGTCTCTCCTTCAGAATTTGTTCCAATAGTTTCATTACCACCAATGTGAGGCTCACTGGTGTATGGTTTGTCTCTACCACCCTTCTTGAAATGTAAAATCACCTTAGTTGTCCTCCAGTCCACTGGCCTCTCTCCTGTGGCTAGAAGAGAATTAAATTTTGGGTTAGAGCCCCTATAATTTCCTCCCTCACCTCCCACAGCCGTCTGGGACACAATTCATCTGGACCTAGGGATTTATCCACCTGTAAAGCTGCCGAAACCTCAGGCAGCTGGATGGTTTGTTTGTGTTGCAGAGTCATTCTAACAGTATGGGTACAGTTCCCATACAAGCTAAGGTTGCTGATGACAAACTCTCTTTTTCAATCTCTTCCCATATCGGAGGTGTGGCGACCCTCAGGCCATCTTCCTTTAATGAAAGTGTGGGATTGTAGTGGACTTATTTCACAGCAAAATGGAGTTCTGTTAGATTATAACCATTGCTCTGGATATTGTTTTGCAGTGGCATAGTAAACTTGCACATTTCATATTCAACCTCACCTCCTGCAGCGTCTTTTTTAATCCATTATGGCAAGGTGTGAGGGCAAGTTTGCAAACAATATAAACACCCAGCGTAAACTGTACAAAAGTACTGTCCTGGAATGAATTGTTATTTTGTCAGATATTGGGAAACACAAATGGCTAAGTGCAGGATGCTCTGATGATTTATGAAAATAATCAGCACCACAATAACTAAATGTATTTTAGCTCAATCCTGTAACAGTTGATTAGCATTAATTTTCTTCTGTCATGTTCACAGACGGAGATACTTCAGCATGAATTTTCACCTGCTGCCTTACATTCTGCTGTTTCTTGTCTTTATTTTAAAGATCTAGCAATGTACCATATATGCTACAACCGAGTCCGAGAATATGGTGTGCTTTTAACAGTGGTGCCCATTGTCATGAGCAGTGATTAAAACCCTATATAAGGGAATAAATGTACTACAAACTAGCCTAATCTCCTGGGAGTTACCTCAATCTCTGAACATGACAGGAGAAAAAAACACAGTAGCCTCAGCGAGACACAGTTTGTACCTTCCCTTTTCAAGAACACATTAAAAAAAAGGGATAAAGAGTCAGTTTAATCCTGGTCTGGATGTGCCAGTGGAAGAATATACTAGTGAGATATGGTGCTAATGTATGCCAGTGGGCTGAGGTGCATGTTTAGCAGTCTAGGTTCAAGTGCTAGTGTACTGTGAATGTTGCAGTCAAAGACCACTGGTGTGACCCTGTGCTACAGGTACACCCTTACTGACTTCTCAAATCCAGCAAACCAATCAAATGGAAGTAGACTTGCTAAAACTATACAAGCCACTAATCAGACAAAATCTTGTTTATTGTGAAAGTTCTGGTCCCCTTATTTAAGGAAAGATTGCACTGGCATTGGAGGAAGTCCAGAGAAAATTCACTAGGATGATCCAAGGTATGGAGGAATTGTCTTATAGAGACATACAGAAACAGACCCTTCTGCCCAACTCATCCATGCTGACCAGGTTTCCCAAACATTTGCCTGCTTTTTTTATTCATTCATAGGATGAGGGTGTCGCTGACTAGTCTAGCATTTATTGCCCATCCCTAATTGCTCAGAGAGCAGTTAAGAGTCAACTGCATTGTTGTAGGTCTGGAGTTATGTAGGCCAGACCAGGTAAGAATGGCAGTTTCCTTCCCTAAAGGAAATTAGTGAAACAGATGAGTTTTCCCCTAACAATCAACAATGGATCCCTGGTCATCATTAGACTCCTAATTCTAGTTTTTAAAATTGAATTCAAATTACTCCATCTGCCGTGGCCAGATTTAAACCCAGTATCTGCGTCTCTGGATTAACAGACCTGCAATATGTGTCTAAACCTTTCCTATCCATGTACCTGTCCAAATGTCTTTTAAATTTTGTAGTTGTACTCACCTCTACCACTTCCTTTAGCAACTTGTTCTGTACATACAATATCCCCTGTCTGAAAAAAAGCTCCTTGGGCCCCTTTTAAATCTTTCCTCTCTCACCTTAAATCTATGTCCTCTAGTTTTGGACTCCCCTGCGGAAAAGACCTTGGCTATTCACCTTATATATACCTTTCACGTTTTTATAATCCTCTATAAGATCAGCCCTCAGCCTCCCAGCCTACCCAGTCTCTGTAACATTCTTGGAAATCATTTTTGCACCCTTTCCAGTTTAATAAAATCCTTCCTGCAGAATTAAATGCAGTACTCCAAATGTGGTCTTACCAACGTCTTGTACAGTTGTAACATGACGTCCCAACTGCTGAACTCAGTGCTCTGACTTATGAAGGCAAGTGCGCCAAATGCCTTCATCACCACCTTGTCTACCTATGATACCACTTTCATGGAACTATGACCTGAACCTTAGGTCACTCCCCATGGCCCCACCATTAACCGTGTAAGCCTTGCCTTGTCCTACCAAAATGCGACATTTTGCTATATCTAAATTCAAGTCCATTCTTTGGCCCACCGGCCCAGTTGATCAAAATCATAGATAACCTTCTTCACTATCCACTAAACCACCAACTTTAATGTCATCAGCATACTTACTAACCAATCCTCCTATATTCTCCTTCAATCATTTGTATAAATGACAAAAAGCAGTGGACCACCACTAGTCACAAATTTCCACTGTGAACCCTCTACCGTCACTTTGTCTCCTACTGTCAAGCCAATTTTGTACCCAATTGGCTGGTTCTCCCTGTTATCTAACCTTATTAACTAGTCTACTATGTGGAACCTCATTGAACGCTTTGCTAAAGTTGATGTAGACAATGTCTATGGCCTTGCCTTCATTTACCTTCTTGGCCACATCTTCAAAAAACTCAGTCAAGTTTGTGAGACACAATTTCACACGCACAAAGCCGTGCTGACTATCTCTAAACAGTCCTTGCCTGTTCAAGTGCACATAGATGCTATCTCTCAGAAATGTCTCCAACAATTTACCCATCACTGATGTCAGGTCCACTCGACTGCAGATCTCTGGGTTTTCTTGGTACACTTTCATACATAATGGCTCAACATTAGCCACTCTCCAGCCTTCTGCCACCTCACCCTTGTCTATCACTGATACAAATATCTCAACTACGGGCCCTGTAATCTCTTCCTTAACTTCCCACAATGTCCTGGAATACATTTGATCAAGTATTTATCTACCTCTATGTGTTTTAAGACATACAGCATCTCCTTTTCTGTAATGTAGATTCTTTTTGAGACATCACTATTTATTTCCCAAAAATTTCACGACTTCCACGTCTTTCTCCACAATAAATACTAACAGAAAATATTTGTTTAAGATCTCGCCATCTCACATAGTTGCCCTCATTGATCTATAAAGGGCCCTAACCTCCCCCTAGTTACTCTTTTGCTCTTAGTACATTTGTGGAATCTCTTTGTATCCTCCTTAACCCTATCTGCTAAAGCTATCTCACATCCTCTTTTTGTCCTTGTGATTTCCCTCGCAACTGTACTTCTACACCCCCTATACTTCAAGGGATTCAGTTGATCCCAGCTGTCTATCCTTGACATATACTTCTTTTTCTTGACCAGATCCTCAGTATTTCTAGTCACCTAGTGTTCCCTACACCAGTCAGCCTTGCCCTTCACACCAACAGGAACATCTGTCCCTGAACTCTCATTAGATCACTTTGGAAAACCTCCCACTTACCAGACGTCCCCTTATCTGTGTACAGCTCCCCCCATTAACATTTGAAAGCTCCTTTCTAATACCATCAAAACTGGCCTTGCCCCAACTTAATTGTGGACTTTGATTTGAGGACCAGGCTTATCTTTCTCCATCATTATTATAAAACTAGTAGAATCCACCACCAGCACCTTAGTCTCTTGCTCTGCCTTAATTTTCAAGAGGAGATTGAGTTTTGAGGGGATTAAGTACTTGTTAGAGTTTAGGAGAATGAGAAGAAACCTATTGAAACATCTAAGATTATTATAAGATGTCAAGAGGTTGTTCCCTCTTGTGGGAGAGTCCAGTACTATAGAGCACGTGGTCAGAGTAATTTAAGACTGCAATTTGTCCTCAGAATGTGGTGAATCTCAGAATTCTTTACAACAGAGGACTGCTGCACTCTGATCTGATTCCCATTTCAGATTCACATCAGTTCAACTCTTCATTGAATTCAGTCAAGTCCATCGTGATACTCATGTGGCAGATATGCTGTAATGTTCCCACAACATCCTTGGATGTTTCACAAGTGTTGGGGTGCTTTTGGCTAGAATTCGCCTCTTTTTTAAACTCATTGTTTCAAATTTCTGCACCACTGAGAAAACAGTGATAGATTTCCAAGCACCAATGATACATCATAGCTGTTGACTTGTAATTGATGCCGCAGTACATTGCAAATGGATGAGGATTTAATTGCAAATGAAATGAAGCTGATGTTTGCAAATAAATCCTTCATATATTTGGCCCTTTGATGCCCTGGACGCCAGCAAATATGGATCCTGTATTTTCACCATCAAACTGACACTGATTTCACCCACCTTGAGCATTGTCTCAGCCATTTTCCAGTTACAGTTTGCACCTAAAGTATTGGCCGGGAATACAGTGTACAGTGGATGCCATCAGCACCAGACTCTGTCTGGTCATGACGTACTTTCCCCAGAGCCTCTATGTCCCCTTTAGTCTCACTTTACTTTGACACCCCATTTCCACCCATCCTCTCCATATGGAGACCCCCACATGGAGTTTTGCCTCAAATGAACCTCCCTGACCAATGAACCCTGACATTATTCCTGATGCCCACCTTGATGCTCCATGCCTCCTCCATCCTGTGAAAGCCACAGTGATGGTCACTATTGATAACCACTCCTGCCATACACTACCTGATGCTGTTCTGTATATCTCCCATATACCCTGAGCTTCCCCATCACGATCCTTGTCCTCGATTCTGAGACTATCACTACCATCTAAGGACAAGGCTAGCAGATACATGGTACCACCACCACGAAGTTCACCTCCAAGCCACTCACCATCCTGACTTGAAAATATATCACTGTGCCTTCAGTGTCATTGGGTCAAGATCTTGGAATTCCCTTCCTAATGGAACATTGACTGCAGCAGTTCATGGAGGCAGCTTGTTACCACCTTCTCAGGAGAATTAAGAACAGACAAAAATGCTTGCTCAACCAATGTATAAAAGTAAGCTGCTGGTGCACTGTGCAACGCAAATCTGTGCTTCCTAAATGGATCAGAGAGGTGTCATTAGGTCCATAAAGTATTGATAAATATTAGTTGCCAAAGTCCATGGATGAGGATTGCATGTAGCTGGTGGCCATAGATCATACCCTGACATACTGTTTGGTGCTAGGCAACAGTGGTCAGGTAGGTAAAAACAATGACTGCAGATGCTGGAAAGCAAATAATGGATTAGTGGTGCTGGAAGAGCACAGCAGTTCAGGCAGCATCCATCGAGCATCGAAAATGATGTTTCAGGCAAAAGCCCTTCATCAGGAATAAAGGCAGTGAGCCTGAAGCATGGAGAGATAAGCTAGAGGAGGGTGGGGGTGGGGAGAGAGTAGCATAGAGTACAATGGGTGAGTGGGGGAGGAGATGAAGGTGATAGGTCAAGGAGGAGAGGGTGGAGTGGATAGGTGGAAAAAGGAGATAGGCAGGTGGGACAAGTCCGGACAAGTCAAGGAGACAGTGCTGAGCTGGAAGTTTGAAACTAGGATGAGGTGGGGGAAGG
This sequence comes from Chiloscyllium punctatum, assembly GCF_047496795.1. Classification (NCBI taxonomy): domain Eukaryota; kingdom Metazoa; phylum Chordata; class Chondrichthyes; order Orectolobiformes; family Hemiscylliidae; genus Chiloscyllium; species Chiloscyllium punctatum. The sequence continues at coordinate 61,931,504 of NC_092740.1, forward strand.
GGAAATGAGGAAGCTGTTGAAGTCCACATTGATGCCCTGGGGTTGAAGTGTTCCGAGGCGGAAGACGAGGCGTTCTTCCTCCAGGCATCTGGTGGTGAGGGAGCGGTGGTGAAGGAGGCCCAGGACCTCCATGTCCTCGGCAGAGTGGGAGGGAGAGTTGAAATGTTGGGCCACGGGGCGGTTTGGTTGATTGGGGCGGGTGTCTCGGAGACGTTCCCTAAAGCGCTCTGCTAGGAGGCGCCTGGTCTCCCCAATGTAGAGGAGACCACATCGGGAGCAACGGATACAATAAATGATATTAGTCGATGTGCAGGTAAAACATTGATGGATGTGGAAGGTTCCTTTAGGGCCTTGGATAGAGGTGAGGGAGGAGGTGTGGGCACAGGTTTTACAGTTCCTGCGGTGGCAGGGGAAAGTGCCAGAATGGGAGGGTGGGTTGTAGAGGGGTGTGGACCTGACCAGGTAGTCGCGGAGGGAACGGTCTTTGCGGAAGGCGGAAAGGGGTGGGGAGGGAAATATATTCCTGGTGGTGGGGTCTTTTTGGAGGTGGCGGAAATGTCGGCAGATGATTTGGTTTATGCGAAGGTTTGTAGGGTGGAAGGTGAGCACCAGGGGCGTTCTGTCCTTGTTACAGTTGGAGGGGTGGGGTTTGAGGGCAGAGGTGCAGGATGTGGACGAGATGCATTGGAGGGCATCTTTAACCACGTGGGAAGGGAAATTGCGGTCTCTAAAGAAGGAGGCCATCTGGTGTGTTCTATGGTGGAACTGGTCTTCCTGGGAGCAGTTACGGCGGAGGCGGAGAAATTGGGAATACGGGATGGCATTTTTGCAAGAGATAGGGTGGGAAGAGGTGTAATCCAGGTAGCTGTTGGAGTCGGTGGGTTTGTAAAAAATGTCAGTGTCAAGTCAGTCGTCACTAATGGAGATGGAGAGGTCCAGGAAGGGGAAGGAGGTGTCAGAGATGGTCCAGGTAAATTTAAGGTCAGGGTGGAATGTGTTAGTGAAGTTGATGAATTGGTCAACCTCCTCGCGGGAGCACGAGGTGGCGCCAATGCAGTCATCAATGTAGCGGAGGAAGAGGTGGGGAGTGGTGCCGGTGTAATTACGGAAGATCAACTGTTCTACACAGCCAACAAAGAGACAGGCATAGCTGGGGCCCATACGTGTGCCCATGGCTATGCCTTTGGTCTGGAGGAAGTGGGAGGATTCAAAGGAGAAATTGTTAAGGGTGAGGACCAGTTTGGCCAAACGAATGAGAGTGTCAGTGGAAGGGTACTGTTGGGGACATCTGGAGAGGAAAAAAACGGAGGGCTTGGAGCCCCTGGTCATGGCGGATGGACGTGTAGAGGGATTGGATATCCATGGTGAAGATGAGGCGTTGGGGGCCGGGGAAACGGAAGTCTTGGAGGAGGTGGAGGGCGTGGATGGTGTCTCGAACATATGTGGGGAGTTCCTGGACTAGGGGGGATAGGACAGTGTCGAGGTAGGTAGAGATGAGTTCAGTGGGGCAGGAGCATGCTGAGACAATGGGTCGGCCAGGGTGGTCAGGCTTGTGGATCTTGGGAAGGAGGTAGAACCGGGCAGTGCGGGGTTCCCGGACTATGAGGTTGGAAGCTGTGGGTGGGAGATCTCCTGAGGTGATGAGGTTCTGTATGGTCTGGGAGATGATGGTTTGGTGATGGGGGGTGGGGGTCATGGTCGAGGGGGCAGTAGGATGAGGTGTCCTCAAGTTGGCGTTTGGCTTCAGCGGTGTAGAGGTCAGTGCGCCAGACTACCACTGTGCCCCCTTTATCCGCTGGCTTAATGGTGAGGTTGGGATGAGAGCAGAGGGGCTTAATGGTATTCAGGTACGTACTCTGACATCCTTAGAGAGATTTCTGAATGTCAAGATTGTTCTGCTAGTTTGATAAGTTGAGAAGGTGAATAATGTTTATAAGGAGCTATAATCCTCATTAATTGTTAGGCAGTGATGAATTTTTTTAAAACTCACTTCGCACACTTTACAAATGCATATAAATTGCAGCAAGTTCCTCCTGAGGTTGAGACGGACCTTGTGGACATCTCGCCCAATTCTGTCACATATTTTGCCATAGGTTATGTCATAGAGGCTACAAGATTCCGATTTTGAATATTTTCCAGACAGAGGCATGTAGATTCTTCATTAGCAAAAGGCAAACACTTGTTACAGGTAGCGAGAAACTTTGGAGTTGACGTTAAATCAGATCAGCCATAACCTTATTGAATGGTAGAGCAGGCTTAAAGGGCCATGTAGTCTCCTCCTGCTCAATGTGTATATAAATCAGAAAATTGGTGAAAAATGTCAGACTAATACCTTCTATTCTTTATCCCCGATGTGAGAAAAACGGAACCAAAATTGTGTGTCTTTTTACAAGACAAACACATAGGAAGTGACTGACACTTGCAGTTTTAATAGGGCACAGTGGAATACTAGCTATGTTAATAGACTTGTGAGTGGTTAAGATAAAAAAAACTATGAATGTGAGCTCATATCACATCATGACCCTGGTGAGAATTTAAATCCTGTTTAAAGAATAAATGTTGAAGAAAAAAGGCGGACATAAGTTAATGTGACCAAAATGGTTTTGTCAGATCTCTGTGAAAACCCAATTAGCTAATGTTCAACATGGTTTACCCAAGCAATTTCTGAAGTGATCCAGTAAACTTTTCAGTTGTATCAAACCATTGTGTGCTCATGATATTCCAATGAGGGCCAAAGTTAAAATGACTCAGACCTCATGCTTAAACCCCTATAGATGTTTTCCCCTCACCCATCGGAGTTAAAATTTAATGATTGAAATGGGATTTCAGCTGAAATCAGATTCTAAACAGAAATTAAAAATGGACATTAAATTTTGGAGAAGTGAATCTAAAATTCCCTTATCTAATTATTTTGTTATAACAAGTTAAGCTGTAAGCTGAGAAATATTCAACAGATAAAACGATGCTGTGTTTGTCCCATTATCATGCAGTGGGAAAGACCAATATAATTATCTGCCTGAAGCTGTCTTAAACGCTAGGCTACTGTTGCAATGGCAAACATGATAATCATGAAAGTAAATATTCACATTATCCTTTGGGTTTTAACTGCGTCCAGAAAGTCTCCATGAAATATAACCGATGCCAGCAGCAAGTGAGCAAGTGACTGAATCAGTAAATTATTAGTCGCACTAATGAGTTTATGATTGTAATTAGAAGTGCATTTGTTTTTAGAATGGATGATATAGGAAATGAGTTGGAGAAGTAATGACTTTTCTGAAAGCACTATGATTTCCAGGGAAGGACTATGAGTCAGAACTTTCCAGCTGATTGGAAAAGACTGAATAATTGAATACAAATTTTCTAAAAATGAAATACCACTTTCTTCATGGTTTTGCATAGGGAAACATTCCAAATTCACTTTCGAAATAAAAGCAGTTCCCATGCTGAGAGAAAAGGTTACCTGTTCCTAAGCTTTCTCTTCACATCACATTTTGTTGCCACTGGAAAAGACTAATGGCGGATTTTCTTTGATTTCCCCTTTCTCCCTCCTGTATATGTTTATCATTTCTATCTACTGTATAGTGAAACAGATTAGATAAGCCCATACCTTGGGTACACGGACCCCATTTAACTACCATGTAGATGAGTATATTGTAATCCCAATGTATTTCTGCTGCACTTTCTTTATGTCACTTCATTGCACTATCCAAATAACAATATTAAACCCCAAGGCAAAAATCTGAAGGCATACTTGCTTTGCAGAAACTGGTTTTACTTTGAATTTTGTGCAACCGATAAGATGGTGAAGAAACAAATCAAATGCTGCAGATTTACGCATCAAACTAACTTAATAATCTCATAACTAAGACCTTATTAGTACCAAGGCATAAATAACATCACAGTGCTGAATACTGTGGATGCTGGAAATCTGAAATAAGAACAGTAAGTGGTGGCAATACTCAGCAGCTATTTTAACAAATAATTAATCACGTTTTACAATAAAACTTGTAGCAATTAGTGCAATTAATTATCTTTTATTTTGTTTCAAGCATAAAACTATACTGCTGATTGTTTCAATTTAAGAAACAATCAATAATTATCTAGGAAGGACCCTACCTCCTGATCCTCAGCTTTCAGCCTCCCACCCCAGCCTCTAGCAGACACTTCCCTGGCAACTCTTTCACTGACTGTAGTAAACTACCCGACTGCTCACTGCTCCGCCTATCAGCAGCAAGCACCAGAGGGAACCAGCATATGATAGAGGTGTAGCACCTCACTATTTCCTTTCTTTCAACTAACAAGGTGACATTCTTCTATTGAGCCAGCCCCGTGAGTGAATTTTCTAAGGTGCCTTTTGAGGTTCAATCAGCAGTTTTGGAATCCTCACCTTATTTTATTTGATGACTCCTCCTTGCTTTGTGATTCACCATTAAGATAACATAGCCTGATTGATGGCTTTCGCCTGCTGCAAAATCCACAGGAAAAGCCATATGGCTTTCAGGGACATTTTGTAACACTCTTTATGTCCGTTTGAAAGAGAAATTAACTTTAATACAAAATATATTCCATACCATACATTTGTGCTATTAGAATGAAAGGCATTGTGAGTCTAATTCTTATCATGGAATCTCTCCTGTCTTCCACCATATTAGAGACCCTCTTTCTGTTCTGTCACATTGGCCCCTTACTTCAAACCAATTGCATCTCTAATGTTTTCATAGTTCTGATGAAAGGTCATCAACCTGAAACATTAACTATTGCTCTCTCCACAAATATTGCTTGACCTATTGATTATTTTAATATTTTTTGTTTTATTTTTAAAATGCTGTTATCATTGCCAATCTATGCTGATTCAGCATTAGCTTCAAAACTTCTACTCATGTGGTGATTGAAATAATATTGTTCCTATAACACTCTGTGTAACATATAGCCTATTATGAGTCAGGCTTTATTACAGATTACCGCCTTTAAACATTTCTATCCTGCATCATCTATTATCTAATAACCATAATCTCATTTATGTAGAGCTGTCGAAGATTGACTAGGTTGAATGAGATCAATGCTTTGTGTTACTAATAGGCATATTAGACTTGACGTACGTTTGTAGAAGGAGTGCTTGTTGTATTGAGGACAGTCATTATGCTCAGAGCTATCATATAGGTTCACATTTCTAGTTTTACAACAGGGAGTAATGAGTCCCTTAGGGCTTCTAAAATAACAATGTCAGAACAAAATTATACCATTACAGAAAAAGCAAAATTTTGCAAGTGCTCCAAGTGTGACCTTATATGGAGGCATTATATAAAAGAAAGGGTGTCATTATTATCTGAAATGTTCTGGCTGCGTGCAAGGTAATGCTAGCAACACAGGGCCTTTGTCAAATGTACCCTTTCTACAAGCTCGGGATATTCTCCTGAGAAATTGTGAATAATTTTCTTGTAAGATTTGGCAGGCTAATATTCCCCTTCCAGCTCTGTTCAGAAGATTCTGTAATAGTTAGCACACAAAAAGGCAGCATAATCTTTAAAAACACAGATCAGACAAAAGCGTCATGAGAGAAGCAAAGGTTTCTGAACAATCAAAGAATTACCTAGAGTCATAGAGATGTACAGCATGGAAAGAGACCCCTCGGTCCAACTCGTCCATGCCAAACTGATATCCCAACCCAATCTAGTCCCACCTGCCAGCACCCAGCCCATATCCCTCCAAACCCTTCCAATTCATATACCCATCCAGATTCCTTTTAAATGTTGCAATTATACTAGTCTCCATCACTTCCTCTGGCAGCCCATTCCACACATGCACCAGCCTCTGTGTGAAAAAGTTGCCCCTTAGGTCCCTTTTATATCTCTCCCCTCTCACCCTAAACCTATGCTGTCTAGTTCTGGACTCCCCCACCCCAGGGAAAAAAAAAACTGTATTTATTCTATCCACGCACCTCATGATTTTGTAAACCTCTATAAAGGTCACCCCTCAGCCTCAAATTCCAGGGAAAACAGCCCTAGCCTATTCCACTCTCCCTATAACTCAAGTTCTCCAATCCTGGCAACATCTTTGTAAATATTTTCTGAACCCTTTCAAGTTTTGTTAAAACAGAATCTATAGTGTCTTCAAGATGCTCTAAAGCACTTCATAACCAAAACACACATTTTGAACATGATGATTCTTCTACTATCTTCAAATGGTGCCATGGGATCTTCCAGAACAATTGTATATGGCATCAATTTAAATGCACCATAAAGACAACATGGCATAAAGCAGCAAAACAATTTCCAGTTCTAAAATGACCTTCAAGAGTTCAGGCAATAATATATAAAGTGCTGTACAGCCAACTAAGCATTTTATTCTTTAATATTATAAATTTAAAGTCAGAGAGATGTACAGCACAGAAACAGACCCTTTGGCATGGACAAGTTGGACGAACCTGATATCCTAAATTAATCTAGCCCCATTTGCCAGCACTTGGCCCATATCCCTCTAAACCCTTCTAATTCATAAACCCGTCCAGATGCCTTTTAAATGCTGTAATTGTACTAGCCTCCACCATTTCTTCTGGCAACTCATTCTATACATGCACCACCCACTGGTGTGAAAATATTGCCCCTGGAGGTCCATTTTAAATCTTTACCCTCTCATTTAAACCTATGTCCTCTAGCTTTGGACTCCCCCTCACCAGGGAAAAGATCTCATCTATTTACCATGTCCATGCCTTTCATGATTTGATAAATCTCTATAAAGGTCAGCCTCTGACACTCCAAGGAAAATAGCTCCAGCCTATTCAGCCTCTCTATAGCTCAAACCTTCCAATCCTGGCAACATCCTTGTAAATCTTTTCAAAATCCTTTCAAGTTTGACAACAGCCTTCTTATAGCAGGGAGACCAGAATTTCATGTAGTATTCTAAAAGTGACCTAACCAATGTCCTGTATAGCTGCAACATGATCTCCTAACTCCTATACTCAATTTACTGACCAATAAAGGCAAGCATGTCAAATGCCTTTGTTATGAAGATATGGGTGTACTGTACCTTTCAGAGAATCAAAAGCTAGCAGTGACAGCACCCAGTGTTCTCAATAAGATACAATGTAACATGTGCTCCAGCCACTCGGGTAGCTAGTGTAACTGGTTGCCTGGAAACGACAAATCAAATTCGAATTAGGCCAATCAGGTTAAATTATACTCCGAAAAATACCAAACTCCAATCCAGTTTGAATTGAGTATGTTAATGACCTTAAGAGGCAATGACACAATCTGATGCTTTGGGGATATAAGACCAGGGAAAATCGAACAGTTGGAAGGAGGACTGCCAAGCTACCCGCATATAAAGGCTGCCTAAAAAATAGTTCTCTTAAAAAGCACCTTTATCAATCAGTAACTTGTGAAGCAGAACCTCCAAAAGAGAAGAAAAGAATACAGGAATACAGAAAAAGTAGAAAGCTGCCTTGTTTTGAGATAAGAAGTTTTGTATTGTAAATCTTAATTGAGAGTTTTTGTGGACCAGTATTGTAGAAGGGCAAGGTAAAAGATAGTTGGAGGAAGGACTTGTAAATAGTTGGTTAATTATTCTCTGTTTTACTCTAAGAAATAAAGTTGTTAATTTTTCTTCAGTGTGTGGCCTCTTGAATTTTCACAGATTACTGCACAGGATAAATCTTTTCAGCATTGCAAATTTTAAATTAGCAGAGGGGTTTACCTCATGTCATAACACATTCTTCATTAACCTACCTACCTGTGACTCCACTTCCAAGGAGCTATGAACCTGCACTCCAAGGTCTTTTTGTTCAGCAACACTCCCCAGGACCTTACCATTAAGTGCCTAAGTACTGCCCTGATTTGCCTTTCCAAAATGCAGCACCTCACATTTATCCAAATTGAACTCTATCTGCCACTCCTCAGCCCATTGGTCCATCTGATCAAGATCCCATTGTACTCCAAGGTAAGCTTCTACCAGACCACCAATTTTGCTGTCAACTGCAAACTTGAATTAATCTGATTAAAATACACCTTTAACCAAAAGTATATTTTCATTTACATTTTTTTAAACAAATTCCAGTTATCCCTGAATTCTCCTAACAATACAGCTAGAAATTTACAACTTGCTACAACTGCCTCCTGGTATTTCCAAATGTTTCAAAACAGCTGTACTTATAATGGATTGATGTAAAAACTGTAGATGATCGGTCAAATCTTATGAAAATCAAAGCGACATGCGCCATAATATTCTGAGGTGGGCAGGAATGAAAATAAAAGACTTAGAGTAAAAGAAGAATAAACGGAATTGTCATGCAGTTTTCTGAAACCACTGGCTATTTTAACATAGCAAACAAAGTGAGGACTAAAAAAAAGAACTAGGATATGTTTGACCTTCAGTACAAAAGCAAATCACTTGTATTCAGAATAATGAGTCATTGCTTGTCTCCTGTTTGTTTATTGATTGACATTTAAAAACTTCTTGTCAAAGGCTGGATATTTGTGGTAGCTCTCCAGCTGCTGTAAAAAGGTTCTTTTGTGTCATTTTACCTCATCACTAGATTTCATCTCTTGGTAGAGCCAAGTGCAGCATTTTACAGTCAAATGTTTATTAGGGTGTTTATTTCTTTCAACTAGGGCAATTATAAGCTATTAAATTTTCTTAGCTGGTTCGTTGTTTAGAATAAAGAAAGAAATTTGTCTCCAGTCCATTTTAAGAAAGGTTCTACTCTAAATCATTAGCTTCAGGATATTCATGTGAAATTCATAGACATGTAAAAATATAATTCTGGATTAGTGGTGCTGGAAGAGCACAGCAGTTCAGGCAGCATCTGAGGAGCAGTAAAATCGATGTTTCAGGCAAAAGCCCTTCCAGCACCACTAATCCAGAATCTGGTTTCCAGCATCTGCAGTCATTGTTTTTACCTATGTAAAAATATAAACAAGAACCCAGAACACCCCAACAATTTCCCCACACCCATTACAGTGGGGAAAGGAGGGAATTTATAGGAAGCAAAGCCATTTGGGGACTGCAGGGGCAGACATTGTACAATGCACTAAAAAAACCTCCCGTCTGATGCAAGATTATAAAAGATATAGCTCGTCAAATCTAATTTATCCTGCAATCCTACTGAACTGTAATGTCACCAGCAGAGATGGAGGAGACCTACACTAAGGAACTCGGAGTGTGGGACAAACCAAAACAAAATTAAAGGACAGGCAGTTTTAGGGGAATGGTGTCGTGGTGTTTTGGGGTAAAGGTGTGCTGGTTTGGGGTTACCCGGGTCTTGAGGAACAGCCTGAGAGGAAGGGCTGGCAGAAAGGCAGTAAACCTGCCTCATGTTGCAAAATCACAGAAAGATACATTTCATTACTTTTAAAAAAAAACAAGCCTGAAAATAGAATATTTGACTGTGTGGGGGATCCAGTTCTCCTTATATAATCTACTAAATCAATCCCTCAGTGCAACACTGTGTAGTCAAGACCAAAAGTGTGTGCATTTTGACAATTAAAGTTAAGAAGACAGAGACTGAATTTAGAAATAGATGTGTTCATATCCAAGATTAAAATATTATAATAAGAAAGCAAAATTGAAGTTGGACAATTCCATACTTTCCATAATTGTCCAAATTTCACGCATACTATCAACACCCCTTTGATTGGATCCGGTCTCTGCCTCAATATCAATGCCTCAGCTTTTTGGCAGTCTTTAGTTCTATTCCAAGTCTTTATCTTTTCAACATTCGCATCTTGATGCAACCAGTATTCTAGAGTTCCTCATGTTACACCAATATGAGTGCCCAATGATCACAGGACTGCAATGTACACCCTCTCCAAGATGCAATGCAGCAAGTCAACAAGGCTCATTTGACAGCAGCTTCAAAACTCTCTTCCACCTAAAAGGTCTAGGACAACATGGTGGCTCAGTGGTTAGCACTGTTGACTCATAGCACCAGTGTCCCAGCTTCGATTCTAGCTTCAGCCGACTGTCTGTGTGGAGTTTGCATATTGTCTGCGTGGGTTTGTTTCGGTTTCCTTCCACAATCCAAAGATGTACAGGTCAGGTGAATTGACCATGTTAAATTGTCCATAATCTTCTGTGCATTAGTCAGAGGGAAATGGGTCTGGGTGAGTTACTCTTAGGAGGGTTGTTGTGGTTTTGGTGGGCCAAAGGGCCTGTTTCCACACTGTGGAGAATTTAATTTAGATTGATAAATTAAGGGTTATGAGGAGAATGCGGGTAAGTGGAGTTGAAATGCCCATCAGCCACGATTGAATGGCGGAGTGGACTCGATGGGCCGAATGGCCTTACTTCCACTCCTATGTCTTATGGTCTTAACAGACAAATGGAGAAACAACCACTTGGAGGATCCATTCCAAACCATCCTGACTTTGAACTATGTTGTTATTTATTCACCATCATTGCATGAATAACTTGAAACTCCCTTCCAAACAGCATTGTGGTATACCTACACTAGATAGACTATAGCGTTTAAGAAGATAGTTCACCGTTACCTTCTCAAGGACAATTAGGGATGGACAATAAATTCTAGACTTGCCAGCAATACCCATATCTCAGGTTCTCAATACAAAAGGAATGAGCAGTTAACATGATCTTGGCAGTATCACCCAAATCTTGAGAATTAATATGTTAGAAGACCAGTACTGTTTGATAGCTTGGCATCCTATTGAAGCAATTGAACATTTTGTTGTTTGCAGCAAGTCCTTCACATGATTCTCTTAGCAAATCAGCTGAGTGGCTAGCTTTGCAAATGTTTTCACCATCTCTGTGTAGGATACAACAATTTTTCCCTCAGGAAAATAGTTCTCATCAGATGAATTTGCTTGAATTACATTGAGTGAGTCAGTTTGCAACATCCTTGACATTTGGAAAAGTAGTTAGCAAAGCTCCCTGAGGTCTTCTGCTTTTTTGACGAGAAAATGTAGAATGTGCTTTTCAGATGTGGAAGCAACACATTAGTTCATTCAGGAGAAAAAGCAATGAGTGATATATTATGATGAATTCTTATATACAATTCATCCACAATAGGTGGATTTATCAGACAGCCATGTCACTGAGGGCATATGTTCCCAAAAACTAACTTGGAATCAGAGTTTGGAGGATTCAGGTTCTTTCCCTTTCTCTCAGAAACAGTGTTGAAATGCCACCAAGTTATCTATCTTTCGGGTCCAGACCTCATCGCTGATATGGATTTCTGGGCAGGTACCACATTGACAGATTGCTATGTTATGATGACGGGCCATAAACCAGAAATGCTACTGACATTTTTTAAGCCTCTTTCCAAAATGGGTTTTCCAAAAGATGGCTAATACAGCCAAAATGGGTGCGGATGTAAAATTAAGTGGCTCCCTGAAGAGAGAGATACACAGAGACAGCCACAGAATGTCACACCTACAGATACAAAGGGAACCTCAAAACAACAGCCCTTCAAAAAAAAAAAGGGCGGGGGGGGGTAGGAGTGATGTAAGGCAATACAGACTAGATTGTGACTACAAAAGATGATGAAGGATTGATGACCCTCCCTACTCAATAGCAAATCACCTTCTATGGATTCTGTCACAAATTACAGAAACAAATTTGTGTTTTATCCTTTGAAGAATATCAATGATCAATAGTTTAAAGGAAGTTTCAACTATACTGGGTGTGCTAGTGGGGCTGAATGCTCTCATGTGCACCTGCTTGAGTTCAAGCACTGGCACTGCATGAAGGTTACAGTTGAAGAACTGTTCTGCAGTTACCAGTGTTGCAGGCAGAGGGACCCTCTACAAATAAGACAAAATAGGTCAAGGAAAACAACTCTGTCCCTCATGATTTCTGTATCTTCTTGTTCAGAGATGTATAATACAACTCGGGAGTAGGTAGAACGTGAACGATGGTTGCCTGGCTCAGAAGTAAAGACACTACCACTGCACCACAGGAGTCCCTAAGGAATGCTGGAATTTAATCCAGTCAAAAGGAATCAAAATAACAGAAACTCAGCCAAACAAAGCAAATCAATTCTTCAATTATCAATGTCAACGCTATCAGCAACTTCTACTTCAATGGCTGTAAAATTCAACTATAATTCTTCACAAACAATTCAGAGACTGATCATGACTTTTTTTTACTTTTAGCTTTTTGGAGTCACCTCTTATTTCTAATCTGTGGGTGTGTGTTGCATTAGTATTTCTTCTTGTGTGTAGTAATTAATGAACTCACTTTTTATTAATTAGGGAAAGCCCGACTAAAATTTAACACATGCTCATTTGGGTTTGGGAGAAAGTTGTCTATAAGGGAAGGACATTTTTAAAAAAGAATCTTGTTGCAACAAACCAAGGGTGTTAGGAGAACCAGTTTATCCATCCTCACCCCAGAAGCTCAATGATTGCAATATCCTGTCTGGAACTACATTCGACTTGAAAAACCTCACCTAAGGTCTGATCATAATGCATGCCTGGTCTGTCCTAATGTACCAGCATGCCATTTCATTTCTATTAATTAGAAACTCTTAGTCAGGAACACCCACGCTCTAACCATGCCCATTTTAAAAATTGAATGGAGGCTCAGCCACAAGTGTGCCTTGTGGAAACTATGTGAAAGATTAGAATTCCCATCATAGAATCACAACCTTGTTACAGCACAGGGACTCACCAGTCCACTATGTCTGCTTTGGCCTACTGTGGGAGCAATTTACCGAGTGCTACTTTCCTGTTGCTCTGCTCCTAACCAAAATTATCGCCCTTCCAATGCACTTCGCATTTTCACGATAGAATTTCTCTGAAAGAGTCACAAGGTCATTTCACTTATTGCAACCTTGTCATTGCTGACTAGAAGGTTGCTTCCTGTGGTAAACATTTCCATATCCTGGTGACTCAGAAGTTCATTTAAGTATCTGCTCAATCAAAACATGTCTATTTAACAATATCAATTTTTTTATTGAAATAACTAGTCATCTCTTTGATCTTAATCTGAATTTCAAACATAGACGTTTATCAGCATCATCATTTCCCAGAGATTAAAATATCAAAGAATTGTACATTTTCAGATTATCCTATTAAACAAACTGTCACCTTACTGAAATAGCAAACATTAATTTTTGTTACTATTCGAAAGACAAAAGCCAAACATGCTTTGATTACATGACTGTACAAATGAACATTAAGGTAGTAGAGCAACAAGTCACTTTAATTACTGCTATTGTAAAGACCACAGCTTGTTAAAAATATTCACTATTAATTTTCCACTTGAATTCTTATTTCTTCACGTTCCAACTGCACACATTAAATGGTTATTTCCTGTGTTATTGTATTATTCAGCTTCTAATTTGTCTTTTCCATTCTAATTCACTGGCGTGTTTGAGGATGTGTGCAATAACAGTTCCCTTTCTATGTACCGAAGATTAATGAGAGCAAGATAAGTAAACTGTTTTTATATTCTCTCGCTGGAAGGAGGGAGGGAAGGGAGACCCAGCATTTATTACTAATTCCCAGTTATCCGAATTATCGCAATTTAATTCTAGACAGTAATTTGCTAGGTCACCTCACACAGTTAAAATGTAAGCTAATTTGGTGTGGGACTGGAGTCATGGATGGGCCAGACCAAGCAAGGTTGACAGATCTCCTTCCCTAAAGGATCAATGAACTGTTGTGGTTCTGTTCGCCAAGCTGGGAATTTGTGTTGCAGACGTTTCGTCCCCTGTCTAGGTGACATTCTCAGTGCTTGGGAGCCTCCTGTGAAGCGCTTCTGTGATCTTTCCTCCGGCATTTATAGTGATTTTTTGTTTTTACCTGCCGCTTCCAGTTGTCAGTTCCAGCTGTCCGCTGCAGTGGCCAGTATATTGGGTCCAAGTCGATGTGTTTGTTGATTGAATCTGTAGATGAGTGCCATGCCTCTAGGAATTCCCTGGCTGTTCTCGGTTTGGCTTGTCCTATAATAGTAGTGTTGTCCCAGTCAAACTCATGTTGCTTGTCATCTGAGTGTGTGGCTACTAAGGATAGCTAGTCGTGTCGTTTCGTGGCTAGTTGGTGTTCATGGATGCGGACTGTTAGCTGTCTTCCTGTTTGTCCTATGTAGTGTTTTGTGCAGTCCTCAGTGTTTTGAGACTTCTGTTTTATGTAAAAATCTGACAAAATTTAAATTCTGCCACAGACAAACTGCCCTGAACTAAGTCCTATTCATCAGTTGCATTTATTTGTGCAAACATCCTGCAGATCATTTACAGATTTCAAGTTATTTTCTGAGTATTTAAGTCCCTCCATGACTTTAAAAATTCCCTACCCTGGAAACTGCCTCCAATATTATAATTACTTTCTCCTCTCACCCTAAATCTATGCCCCCTAGTCCTGGACTCCCCCACTCCAGGAAAAAGACTGTCAATTTATCCTATCCATGCCCTTGATGATTTTATAAACTTCTATAAAAAGGTCAGCCTTAGCCTCCGATGTTCAGCCTCTCCCTATAGCTCAAAACTTCCAACTATAGCAACATCCTTGTAAATCTTTTCTGAACCCTTTCAAGTTTCGCAATATCTTTCTGATAGGAAGGAGACCAGAATTGCATGCAATATTCCAACAGTGGCCTAACCAATGTCCTGTACAGCCACAACATGACCTCCCAACTCCTGTACTCAATACTCTGACCATGAACAATGAATAGCAGTTTACAACAAACAGTAATTTACAGAGGAAAAGGGACAAAGCCAGACCCGCAAACCCCACTGTACAACCAGTCCGCAGGGAGAAGAGGACAAATGTCAAATCCTACTTTATTATATCAAAAAGGAAACAGTAAACACAATCACATACAGATAGCCCAATAAGCCAAACAATAAGATGTGTTATATGCACTATAGCAACCCAGCAGACCACCAGTCCCTTCCACCTTCCGGCCACTCTAAGGGAGTCTGTTCCTACACCTCTCCTGGCTCTGTCTGCCCTAATCCCTTTCCCGCTCTCAGTCTGCCCTGACACCTTCTAAAACAGTTTGTCCTGTTCTCCAGTCCCCCACCCCTAGTGACCAGGATGGTCTACCCACCTTCCAGCTTCCCTAACTGCCCTTCTGCACCTTCCGGCCACCTCCAGGACAGCCTGCCCCGGTACCTTCTGGGGTGACAGCACTAGGCCTGGCTTACCTGCCTTCCGGCTCTTGGTATGCCCCTACATACCATTTGGCTCTTGCCCACCCCAGCCTGTGGACTGCCCTGACAGACATCTGGGCCACGTGTAGAACAGCCAGTCCCTCTCCCTGGGACAATGGTGCACAGGGCAGCCCACAAGCCTTCTGGATCTCTGCCTGCCCCTATGGGACTTTTGGCTCTCGGCTGCTCTGACAGACCTTCTAGTCACTTCTAGGACAGTCCATCCCAATTACCCCTTCTTGGAAGTGCAGCACTCAGAGCAGCCTACCCACCTTTTGGCTCTCTGGGCAACCTACCCACCTTCTGGTTCTCAGAATGGCCTATCCACCCTCCGCTATCAGGGTGACAGCCTTTGAGATGACCTATGAACCTCCCAGATCACAGCAAGACCTGCCAGACCCAGGGACACACAAGCCAGAGTGGGTGATAAATCCAACCACCAACAAGATAGAGTCAATTATAAACAAACAGAGTCCTTTCTGGTAGAGTCCATTATCACAAATAATTCTCACCAGAATGCAGAGTCCATTCCAGTGTTGAAAGTGCATTGTCAGAAAAAAAGTGTCCACTCCAGCATACACAGAGTCCATTGCCAAAAACAGAGTCCACAACTAAAGGCAGAGTCTACTTCTGAAGGCACACCCCAAAGCACACATAGGCATTCAGTCTCCTTTGAGGCCCAATCACAGGAACACAATATATTGTAAAGGTACAGTTAACTCCTAGAGGTTTGGTCCACTCTAGGGATGCAGCAAGTGTTCACCTCCTAACACATACAGGTGTTCAGTCTTCACAGAGGCCTAGTCTACCCACAGAGGGCCAGACCTACCCACACAGAAACAATTCATCTGGAAAGGTGCACATTCTCATTGGGGTTCAGTCCAAACACAAAAAAAGTGAAAACACACACACAAAAAAAAAAGTGCAAGGGCTAAGCCCTACCACAGAATCAGCATAGTTCTTTTCTCAAAGTAAAAGAAAAGAGCACCACATAGGGAACTGTTGTTTCACTAGCTGGTTATAGCCTAATGAGAACTGTTAAGATCAGCCAGTTTAGAAAATCAGTTCTTAATAAAACAAGGAATACTAGTTAACAAACTGCCTTTCTGGATCAGTCAGTTCAGGAATCGAGTTTCTCCCCCCCCCCAAACAAGCAGAAACTAACAGCAGTACACACTGGCTGTGACCAGCCAGCTCAGAGTCAGTCCCCTAAACTGAGGAGATTCTAAATCTCTTGTTAATTTTGTTTTACTTAACCTATTTTCTTTTCTTTATCAACATGCTATGGAGCAAGTGGGACTTGCACCTAAGCTTCTCAGTTCAACAGTAGGGACTCTACCTCTGCACTTCAACAGCCACAAATCCTCTGTTAATATTGGTCAGCCAGTTGATTAACTTCAACTAATCAGGAGCTTGTGATCACCAAATCCACTTTGATCCATTCACTACACAATCATTCTCTTTATATATCACATTTACCAGGTTCATGAAATTTCCAAAATATGAGTTGAAGTTATACCCAAATCCATGTCATTCATATATGTTAGAAAGAAGTGGTCCCATTATAGGCACCTACAACAAAACTTTATTATTCCTCACTCTGAAAAATGGCCACTCTGTTTTTCTCCCTAGGTAATGTTGAACATCTGTAGTTCATTTAATTCCATTGATTTATTTCTTTAATAAACCTTTTTGAGGTACTTAAACACATTTTAATTCTTAATACCAGCATTAACTGTACTACCCTCATTGATGAACTAATGGAGAGAGTCAAAGAACTTAGTTAAGTTAATCAAATATGATCTGCCTTTAACAATTCCATACTGGCTTTCATTTATTAGTCTCAACTGTTTGAAGTGCCAAATAACATTGCTTTGAATTATTGAATTTAAGAATTACTCTATCACTGACATTAGGTAAACGGGCTAGTATTTTCTTGTTTGATCCATCCCTTCTTTTTCTTCCTAAGGTAGGTTGCATCATTAGCCAAGGTGCAGCAATCCAAAGAAATTAGAGTGTTTTCAAAACTGATAGCTTTCAACAACTCTTAAAACATTTTCTGTATCCCAGATTTTCAAATTTAAAAGAATTAAGCTTATCATCACATAATGCATTAGCATCATGTTGAGAGAATATTAATAAATCTGATGCATACCCTGCACAGTTATTTCCTCAGCCATTATATATTGTTAAGCAGTTACAGAGCAGATCTCAGTAATTGATATGAGTCACCTGAGTCCAATGTGCGTCAAAGTTACTGACACTAAGCACAGTTATTATCAGCCCCTATTTATGTACTAATTCCTTTATGCCTTCAAGGCTGTTGTAAATTTTCTAATCAATCTGTTCAAAGATTTTATCATACAACTCTGGAGCAGATGGTACTTGAACTGAAGTCCAGAGGTAAGGACATTACCACTGTGCCACAAGATCTCCTTAAAACGTTAGTACATTCCTCTGGAGCAGGTGGGATTTGAACCTGGGCTTTCTAGCTCAGAGATAAGGACGTTATCACTACATCACAGGAGCCCTCAAGGCTCCTGTATTTCTAAAGTAGAAACATCATTCAGTACATGGAGAACAGATTTGCAATTTAAAAATAAGACCCTACTGAAAGAATAGACATGTTATGAATAATAACCTTTAGATAATGAACTAAAAGACAATCATATTTCCTAATAATTTAAATTAGCAGTAAGACATGTGTTTGGAAATATGAGTCAGTGGACTATTATAAACTTTAGTCTCTGTTTATAATTGATGTTTTGAGATTTGAGCTATTGCCACTAATTAAGGTAAAACTCTGAAAGTGCTCAGCAAGTCTAGTGACTTCTGCAGAGAGAGAGAGAAACAATGTGAATGTTTTAAGTTGAATACAACTCTTCTGTAGATGAAGGACTGTGAGGTTAACTTTTTTACTCTCTCTATAGATCCCTGCAGATCTGGGAAGTATTTCTTGCACGTTTTTATTTGAGTTTCAGCATCCAAAGGAATTTAGTTTTATTTCTAAACCCCCCACACTACCACCAAACAGCGGTAGTGCTTGTTTTTCCCAGCACCCATGTCATGTGTGCACAGGTGTAGGACACTGAAAAAATGAGTGCAGGAAACTTTATTCATATTCCACCACCAGGAAGAAAGGAAATGTTAATTTAATTTTATTTGATTCACTGATCGACATCTCTGTCATCATTTCTGAGGATTAGCTGGGCACCAACATTCATGACACGTCCACTGTCTCTCACAACTACTTTGACTAAATCTCCTCACTACACGCCCCTGTGCAACACCAGGCTACACAATAACTCCAAAGGGTAGCACATCCAGACCCATTCCCTCCTTCTCTATATTTACCCCGACTAATGCACTTAACACTCTCAATAACCGCTTACATGGCAATCAGACTGCATGGGCTCCCAGCCAATGGTCTTATCAGTAAGCCAAAGGGGAGTAATCTTTAATGGGGTCAATTCAGCAGCTTGTCTGATTTCAATCTGGGGGGTTAGTCATAGCGTTAGAATCCTTGCTGATTTTTTTCATTTTTTTAAATGTTTATTGTTTTGTTCATTTTGCTTTGGACTGGGAATTGAGTGGAGGATAACCTGTGGACTTTTTGAAATAGTTTGTGGTAAAAGGGCAGCATGGTGGCTCAGTGGTTAGCACTGCTGCCTCACAGCGCCAGGGACCCAGGTTAGATTCCTACCTTGGGTGACCGACTGGGTGGAGTTTGCACGTTCTCCCCATGTCTGTGTGGGTTTCCTCCAGATACTCTGGTTTCCTCCCACAATCCAAAGATGTGTAGGTTAGGTTAATTGGCTGTGCTAAATTGCCTGTAGTGTTTAGTCAGGAGTAAATATAGAGTTGGGGAATGGGTCTGGGTGTGCTACCCTTTAGAGGGTTGGTGTGGATTTGTTGGACCAAAGGGCCTGTTTCCATACAGTAGGGAAATCTAATTAAAAGGAAACCGACAGACCAAATCAGCTTTGTTTGTGAGACCAGGTCTGGAGGCTAATTGAAGACTGATCCTTTATTAAAGTGATATTATTGCTGGGCTGTTAATATCTGGG
This sequence comes from Chiloscyllium punctatum, assembly GCF_047496795.1. Lineage (NCBI taxonomy): Eukaryota > Metazoa > Chordata > Chondrichthyes > Orectolobiformes > Hemiscylliidae > Chiloscyllium > Chiloscyllium punctatum. The sequence goes on from NC_092740.1 coordinate 61,950,677, forward strand.
TACTGGATTAGTGGTGCTGGAAGAGCACAGCAGTTCAGGCAGCATCCAACGAGCAGCGATATCAACGTTTCGGGCAAAAGCCCTTCATCAGGAATAAGGCAGTGAGCCTGAAGCATGGAGAGATAAGCTAGAGGAGGGTGGGGGTGGGGAGAGAGTAGCATAGAGTACAATGGGTGAGTGGGGGAGGAGATGAAGGTGATAGGTCAAGGAGGAGAGGGTGGAGTGGATAGGTGGAAAAGAAGATAGGCAGGTCGGACAAGTCAAGGAGACAGTAACTGAGCTGCAAGTTTGAAACTAGGATGAGGTGGGGGAAGGGGAAATGAGGAAGCTGTTGAAGTCCACATTGATGCCCTGGGGTTGAAGTGTTCCGAGGCGGAAGATGAGGCATTCTTCCTCCAGGCATCTGGTGGTGAGGGAGCGGCGGTGAAGGAGGCCCAGGACCTCCATGTCCTCGGCAGAGTGGGAGGGGGAGTTGAAATGTTGGGCCACGGGGTGGTTTGGTTGATTGGTGCGGGTGTCTCGGAGATGTTCCCTAAAGCGCTCTGCTAGGAGGCGCCCAGTCTCCCCAATGTAGAGGAGACCACATCGGGAGCAACGGATACAATAAATGATATTGGTGGATGTGCAGGTGAAACTTTGATGGATGTGGAAGGCTCCTTTAGGGCCTTGGATAGAGGTGAGGGAGGAGGTGTGGGCACAGGTTTTACAGTTCCTGCGGTGACAGGGGAAAGTGCCAGAATGGGAGGGTGGGTCGTAGGGGGGTGTGGACCTGACCAGGTAGTCACGGAGGGAACGGTCTTTGCGGAAGGCGGAAAGGGGTGGGGAGGGAAATATATCCCTGGTGGTGGGGTCTTTTTGGAGGTGGCGGAAATGTCGGCGGATGATTTGGTTGATGCGAAGGTTTGTAGGGTGGAAGGTGAGCACCAGGGGCGTTCTGTCCTTGTTACGGTTGGAGGGGTGGGGTCTGAGGGCGGAGGTGCGGGATGTGGACGAGATGCGTTGGAGGGCATCTTTAACCACGTGGGAAGGGAAATTGCGGTCTCTAAAGAAGGAGGCCATCTGGTGTGTCCTATGGTGGAACTTGTCCTCCTGGGAGCAGATACGGCGGAGGCGGAGAAATTGGGAATACGGGATGGCATTTTTGCAAGAGATAGGGTGGGAAGAGGTGTAATCCAGGTAGCTATGGGAGTCAGTGGGTTTGTACCTTGTTAATATCTGGGAATTAGTTCCAGCAAGTCTGGGAGAGACACCATGTTCAAGCAGATGGCAGATTTTGGAATGGCAATTTGAAAAGGACAGTCAGTCTCTTGGAGCAGAATCAGTGTTGGAGCTGTTTTTGCTCTGTGTTTTCTGGAACATAGCTGCTGACAACACAGCATGAAAATTTGAAAGCTTATCTCCCCCACTTAGCACACTTATCTTCCCCACCAAACTTTGGAAGCCAAAAGATAGAAAGCTGAGTTAGAAGCATGACTTCTGTATTGGAGTGTATTGAGAAGGCGACTTTGCTCTGCAGTTCCAGAAAAGCAACCAAGGAGTCCACATCTGTGTTTGTGAAACAGCACATAGTGAAAAACTGGCCAATTTAGTTATTATCTTTTATTTATCCCTTAACTATGTTTGTTTCTTTGACTATCTTTTGGGTGAATGGGGGTTGAAAGCATAGTCATTAATCAGATTAACTAGTTATTTAATTTTTTTTCTGGGCTAAAGTCGTTGGGTACTTAATAAATTGTTATGTCTTGTGTTTGAGATACAAATCCAGTACCTGGAATTATTTATTTATAAAGTATGGTATTGGTGTTTCATAAGTCTGATTAGGAACTATTGGAGTGTTCACCCTTTTTCCACTAGATTCTCAAATTTTGTAACAAAGACAGAAATTGCTGGAAAAACTCAGCAGGTTTGGCAGCGACTGTGGAACGAAGTCAGAGTTAGTGTTTTGGGTTGAGTGACCTTTCATGAATTTTGTTACATATTAAGGAAAAACAGCAAATCAGAATTGAATACGATTTCCCTATGCAGTATTAGCAACTCTTTGCTTCTTAGTAAGCACCCAATCAACACAATATATAACAGCTTGACTAGAATCTAGATACTACCCGTATGTGGCAAACTGGCCAAGTTCATGCCAACTCATCTATTCTTTTGAGAACCAAAATCAGAATCTTCTGTTTCTTTGTCTAGAATTGTCACTGTTGATGTCTCAATATGTCTTCATTAATTTGTTCTCCCAGTCCTCCAGACTGTTTGATGTCATGCCTCCCTTGCATAAGATCCCTCAGTTCTGAGTGCATTTATCCAAAGGTTGTATGAGACATCTGTTTCCATTGTTAGCGTTAGGCAATTGTTTTATTCAGCAGTCTAAATTTCCCCTTTTACAGCAAATTGATTCAATGTCTTCATGAAGTTAGCACAATTTCCCATCATGGCTGTTGAACTTCAACTGATAACTATGTTGCCACAGTTTTCCATTAGATTACAGGAGGGTGGCATTTTTCAATGGCTTAACGCTAGTGTGTTGTGAATAAAGATGTAGAAAGACTGATTTGGTTTGGTATCTGTCTTTGTGTCACAACAATAGTTAATCAGGCACTCAGTCCTCCCGGAGTCCAGGGATCCGTGTCCTTACTGTCTGGTAACAGATCCACAGTCAAGTGCAAGTGTGCCACGCTCACAAGTAGGTTAGTTGGGGTTACTTTGCATATCAGTTGAGGGGTGGGCAATGAATAAATGGAGGAATTGAGTATCATGGCAGTGGAAGGAAAAGCCGTTTTTGATAAGGCTACCACAGTGAGTGAGTGGGTGGTATGGAGGGAAAGAAAGGTTGATAGTTTGGGGGAAGGAGGTAGCTGAAAATTATTATGTGCATATATTATATGCCACAGTTTTGCTTCATCTTATTGTGCATTTCCCCTTTAGCCAGAGATACCAGGCTCATATTATTACTGAAGAAGGGCTCATGCCCGAAACGTCGATTCTCCTATTCCTTGGATGCTGCCTGACCTGCTGTGCTTTTCCAGCAACACATTTTCAGCTCATATTATTACTGCCTGGACATACTATTTAACGCAGATACAAGGCAACAAGCTGGCCTCAATTGTCAGTGGGCCTCAGTCCAGTAAAGTCGAACATCCTTCACGTAGGGGTTTACAACACTATGTCAGTGGCAGTCTCTGATACCAGTCCATGCCATGCTCAGTGCTCTGAGCAGGATCCTTTCTGCATAAGGGGTGTCAGGTCAAATATGGTTTGGCTCACTATTCCTCTTGACACTTTCTGCTTCATTGCGGGCTATTTTCCTTCTGGAATGAGAAAGCCAACAATTACACAAGATGTTGTGCAACTGGGAAGGTTTTCTGACCGAACAATTAGGCAGCACAGAGGGCGCACAGCATTAAATAACTGCAGAGAGGCCAAGATCCCGTCACCAAGTCCCCCTTTATTTACTTGTGCACAAATACACTGCCTGTGGCCAGCCAAGTCAGAGTCAGTTGCCTGAACTGAGTAGATTTTAATTTCCTGGTTTTTATTTTATTAACCAGTACAAAATTACAAACAGTTAGTTAATATGAACAGACGTATACAAGAAACAGGGCGAAAGTGAGCACTGCAGATGTTGGAGATTAGAGTCAAGAGTGAAAAGCACAGGTCAGGCAGCATCCGAGGAGCAGGAAAATCGACTTTTCGGGCAAATGCCCTTCATCAGGAAAACCTGATTTCCCGTATAAAAGGAACAGTAATTTACAGGAGAAAGGGGCAGCAAAGCCAGGCCTCAAATCCCACCATACAATCAGTTTTCAGGTAAATGAGGTCAAACCTCAAATCCCACTTTCAGTACATCACAAAAGTAACAGTAACAAATACATACAAGACAGTCCAAACAAATAAGAAGCAATGCAGACCCCACCCCCTCCCCACCCCAAACAAACCACCAGTTCCTCCCACCTTCCAGCCACTCTAAGGTAGCCCACCCCTATGCCTCTTCTGGCTTTCAGTCCTCACCATGCCCTTGGTCCACCCTGACACACCTTCTGGCCACCTCAAAGAAAGCCTGCCCTGTTTCCCCACCCCCCCGAACAACAGCAATCAGTACGCCTACCTACCTTCCAGCTTCCCTAACCACCAGTCACACCTTCCAGCCACCTCTAGGACAGCCTGCTCCAATACCTGCTGGGATGGTCAGCACTGAGCATGGCCTACCTGCCTTCCAGTTCTTGGTTTGTCCCTTCCTACCATCTGGCTCTTGTTCACCCCGAAACACTATCTGAACTGTGGACTGCCCTGAAATACTTTTTGGTCACCTCTCAGACGGCCTGTCCTGTTTTCCCACCCCTCTTCCCATCCCCCAGGACAACAGCGATCAGGACGGCCTACGCACCTTCCGGCCACCTCTAGGACAGCCCGCCCCAGTACCTGCCCAGGGTGACAGCACTGAGGACGGCCAACCCACCTTCTGGCTCTGTCTGCCCCTAGGTAACATCTGGCTCTTGCCCACCCCGACGCACCAAGCAGCCTGTGAACTGCCCTGACACACCTTGTGGCCACCTCTAGGACAGCCTGTCCCCTTCTCTGGGATGACAGCATGCAGGGCAGCCCACAAGCTTTCTGGATCTCAGCCTACCCCTACACACCTTCTCGTGCTCGGCCATTGACACTTTCCAACCACCTCCAAGACAGTCCATCCCAATTACCCCTTTTCGGGACAACAGCAGCCAGAACAGCCTACCACCTTCCAGCTTTCAGGGTGACCAGCATCAGGGTAGCTTACCCACCTTTTGGCTTTCAGGACAGCCTATCCACCCTCCAGCTCTCAGGACAACCTATGAGCCTTCCAGCGAGGTCTGCCAGACCCAGGTACAGACAAGACAGTGCAGGTGATAAACCCAGCAAGCAACAAGACAGAGTCAATTACCCACAAACAGAGTCCTTTCTGATACAGAGTCCATTACCACAAACAGTTCTTTTCAAAATGTAGAGTCCATTCCCAGGAACATAGACTCCACTCCAATATGCAGTATGCATTGTCAGAGAGAGTCCACAACCAAAGGCAGAGTCCACTCCTGAAGGCAGCATATACACACACGCGTGTTCAGTCTCTATAGAGGCCTGGTTTATCCACAGAGAACCAGGCCCACTCATAGGATCAAAGTACATTGTGAAGGTGCAGTTAACTCACAGGGGTTTGGTACACTCCTGAAGGCAGAGTCCATTCCCAAACTCCAGGACACAGCAAATGCACACCTCCCAGCATGCACACAAATGTTCAGTCTTTACAGAGGCTGAGTCTACAAACAAGGGCCAGGCCTACCCACAGGAACAGCTCATCTGGAAAAACGTATTTTCACACAAGGGCTCAGTCCAAGCACCAAAAAAGTCAAAACACAATCAAATAAAAAGACAAAACAACAAAAACCAAAATGCAAGGGCTAAGGCCTGCCACAAAATCAACATTGTCATTTCCTCAAAGTAAAAGAGAAAAGAGTAACGCAGGCTGTAACCAGCCATTGAAATAATAGTTCCATAATGAGAACTGAATTGCACACTTTAAAGATCAGCCATTTTAGAAATTAGTCTTCAATAAAAAAAAGGGAATGCTAGTTACCAAATTGAATGTATAAACCAGCCAGTTCAGGAATCAGGTTTCAGCCTCAAGTGATGTGCAACTGGGCTTTATGTATAGTGCCAGTGGTGTGGATGTTGCAGTGCTGTCGGAGTGGCAAATACCTCTGCCTCTCCTGCTAGGTGCTTGTATGAGAAAAGCACTGACAAACTTGGGTGCACAGTAAACCAGGTGAAGAGCAGAAGATTGCATGGGAGAAGTTGCTCCAAGCCATGGTGGACCAGTGCCATGAATCTCACATGACAGAATATCTTTACTGAAAATGGAAATATTTCATTGTTTGTTATTGCTTCACAGGTGCTGCCAGAACAGCTGAACATTTCCAGCATGTAGGTTGTATTCTCTAGCTCAGTTGGCTGGATGGCTGGTATGTAATGTGGAATAATACGAACAGTGATGCAATTCCCACTGAAATTATCATGAAGGCTACTCCTCCTCAATCTCTCCCCTTACTGGTAGCATGGTGATCCTTAGGTTAAACCACTACCAGTCCCCTCTCTCTAATGAGAAAGCAGATTTCTAGTCTGGTGACTGCACCTTTTTTAATCAACTTAGTAAATGATTTATGTAATAACGTCATCCATACATATTTACATTAATGTCAATGCAAAATTACAAGAAATCATCAATTAAAATATCTGCTTCTAGTTTATTAACCATTAATAAAATGTATTATATATGGATATATAAGTGGGCAATATTTATACTGAATTAATGTGTACATTAGTTTGTGAATAGATATCCAGAATCATTTTCTAAAATTTGTATCAAAACCAGAAAGTGCTGGACAAACTAAGCAGTAGACAGGGACATGGTTAAGATTTTGAGTCCAATATGACTCCTCTTCTGAACTCAAATTGAAATGTAACCCCTGTATTTCTCCCTCTGCAGATGCTGCCAGTTATGCTTATTTCCTCCGGCATTTTCTGCATTTGTTTCAGATTTCCGGCATCTGCAGTACTTTTTTTCTGAAATGTATGTGTGTCCAGAATAAAAGAAATCACTAGCAATGTAACCAAGGAACAATCATGCAGCAAAAGGTCAAGTACAGTAATACATTGGAGTCCATTCTTACCAATGCTTCGATTGCCACTTCTCAAATTTATCTTAATTTTAAATTTTTCATCTACTATTGCCATTCTTTATTTTAAATTTTCACCTAGCATCACTTTTAGAGGCACATTTCATGTACAGTTGGATTTTTATTATTTTCATCACTTCACGTCCTACACTAACAACATCAAAAAGTTTTGAACTGGGTAATTTAAAGATCATCACAAGACCACATAAAATTCATATCAAAACCACACAATTACAAGAAAGGATTGCATGTAGACTGTACTCTTAAATCAGCACCAGTGCCTTAAAAATAGAGCTCCATTGTCAGCACTTGGGCATTCTGAGTGATGCCTGCATGTTTCCCTGTTCAGTTCTTTTCACATGTTGCTTTCAGATGTAAGCATTGTTAATAATGGTCTAAGCAATCAACACTACAAAATGCTAGGGTGCCATTTTACTTTGCAATAATTTATGTAGGTTTTGCTTGATTCCTTTTATAAAAGATGTCAAATTCATGTGAAACTTCCCAATTCCATTTAATATATTTTAATATATTCCAGTTAAAGCAAAATTGGTAAAAGGAGTCTCCACTGTGCTACTGAGGGGAACAGTGCCTCAGCGTATTCTGTGACAAAGTTTCTCAAAATAAATTAAACAAATGCAGTTTTTTTCTCCAAAAGGTTTTTAAAAATGTTGTTCATCAAATGGGAGAAATGTTAGCAAGGCCATCCCTAATTATGGGTCACACCAACCTTCTGAAGGCAAAGCAAGGATGTGCATTAAATGCTGGTTTTTGCCCAGAATGTTTACACTTCAAAAAAGATTGTTTTTAAAAATCACATCTAATTTTTAAAAACAAACCTCAGGAAGACACTACAAACCTCAGCAAAGGATTAGTAAAACTATGGTTGTGTTATTGGCATATTGACAATTGTAAAGGTTCCTGACCTCCAATATGTTAGCAAATCTGATGCCAGGAATGGGCCAATGAACAAAGAAAAGGAATTGTATTGTTTGATTAAAGTTGTAAAAAATGATTGTGTTTGCACAATAGGGTTGCCTCTTTGAATATAATTGTAAATTCTGGTAAAAAATGTCAGAGGGCAGTAATAAGATATGAGATAATACATTTGGTAGATTTTGTTTAGATAAGACTACAGCATTCATAGGTGTTCAAAAATACTTTTTTGTAATTCTAAATGTTTTTATAAATTACTATAAAACAATTCAATTGAATAAGTAGAGAACAAATAGTGAATAATGGGATGTAGGTTTATTCAATGAATAAGAAAGATATAGTCTACAAGAGACTTCCTTAATTCTTACCATCACATTTTCTCAGAACTCATATCAGAAAGCATTTCTTCACATAAAAGGTCACAGAAATCTGAAAGTGTCTCCACAGAAATCTGAAAGTGTCTCCACAGAAATCTGAAAGTGTCTCCACAGAAATCTGATGAATTTAGATCAATTTCAAATTTCAAAACTGAGATGGAGTGATTTTTCTTATGTCAGGGAATTAAGGGTAATTAGGCAAAGTTGTCAGATTTGTTATGATAATGATTTAATTGAAAGGTAGAACAAGCCAATGTAACCCATTCCTGTTCCTCTATGTTCCGTCAATGCCTTGAATACAAACTAGTTTTAAATTTAATTTCAAAAAACCTAACTCATAGTATGTAGAAACAGTTACTTTCTGAGCCATCCTTATCAATGATTTGTAGTATAACATATCACAGTAATTATCAAGATGTTGTTTTGTAATAAATAATAATTTTTAAATTGGAATCACAAACTCGATTGCTTAACTTTACGTGTTGGATGATTTTTTGATTACAAATTCCCAGAACTGGGAAATATTTTTTGCAGAAGTTAACAAATTATAGTTTATCTAAATTCTAAAAATTCATTAAGACTTCTATATAGCTACATGAGGTATCATAGAGTCATCGAGTCAGAGATGGAAACAGTATGGAAACAGACCCTTCGGTCCAACTTGTCTATGCCTAAATTAGTCTAGTCCCATTTGCCAGAACTTGGCCCATAATCTCTCCAAACCCTTCCTATTCATATATCTATCTAGATGCTTTTTAAATGTTGTAATTGTACCAGCCTGCACCACTTCCTCTGTCAGCTTTATCCATACATACACCATCCTCTGTGTGAAAATGTTGCCCCTTAGGTCCCTTTTAAATCTTCTCCTCTCACCTTAGACCTATGCCCTCTAGTTTTGGGCTCCCCTACTCTTGGGAAAAGACCTTGACCCTATCTATGCCCCTCACGATTTTATAAACTTCTATAAGGTCACCCCTCAGGATCCAACACACCAGGGAAAACAGTGCCAGACTATTCAGCTTAGAGCTTAAAAAGCTATAGCTCTCCAGATAGCTTAAATCCTCCAACCCTGGCAACATCCATGTAAATCTGTGCTGTCCAACTGAATCATATTTTGTTATATTTGTATTGTAAATAATAATTTGCATTTTATAACAAAATTGCTGGTATTAAAAAGAAGTATATCCCTTTCTCCACTGAGCTTGATTTTCACTCCTGACAGTAACATTGTGAAATCAACCATTATCTGACGGGGATTGACAGCACTCTTATTCAACTAACGTTCATGACCAGGCCTCATAAACATGCTGCATGACAACTTTCCAACTCCAGCAAATGAGAAATTGGCAGGAAGTATTGCCAAGCCATTAGATTCTATTAGAAAGAGATCACCACTGAGGACCTGCATGAATTATCCCAGGGACATGATGTTATTCCAGAATGGAAATTTCTGCCTAAGGAAGTGAAAGTTCAAGGTCTCTCACAAAGGAGCACTTCTCTTTTGGCTAACAGGCAAGGGAAGTCAATTCTTTATTCACTAATATTCTCCCACATATAATCTTATTCTTTACCCATCTTTTGACAAGATAAATAAATCAATATGTTTTTTACATACACCTGTCTGATCTTTGTGTGTGCTTGTGAACATTTTTTTCATAGATTCATAGAATCCTTACATTCTTGCAAGAAATTTATTTTAGCAAATATGTACACATATCCATGAATATTGCTTTCACCGACTATAGTCTGTCATGCTGTGGAGCATACCAGCAACTGACCCACAACTTTCATTTTTAAACTCTGTTTTCCTTCTGCAAGAAGGACATGCCCTTGAGATGTGGTCTAAATGTCCTTAATCATCTAGGCTGCTAAATAAGTTACCTGAACACCATCTGCTGTCAGCTATTAACGTACTGTGCTAGTTCATAAATTTGCTGTTCTGCTGGAAATTTTTAGTCAACATTTTATGTCAAAACTATTTCAAGTAACCATCTGTCCCAACAGTAACCTTCCACCATTTTATCTCCTAGCTTGCTAAAGTGTTAAGGATGGTGTATATCTAATGTAATGAGCTGCTTTAATTTCATCATGGAAATAAAAGGAATTTTGAACATTCAGAGTAAAACTGGATCCAGCAAGAAACTTTGAGAAATTTAGAAACTGATTGAAGACATAAATAGTTCTATACTGACAAAATCTGATATTTGCAAAGATGCTCTAGTGGTTTGGTTGGGTTTCTTTTTATTCCTCTATGAAGTTATACTTATTGTAAACCTTCTTCTGGAAAACCAGCAAAACCACTTCTCACTTAGTATCTTGATTATTTCATCTCATATTTCATGGACCAGTCAAATGTGATATCCAGGTTATTCAATTAAGACAATATAAAATGAAATATGTGCTTATTAAGGCAATGGCTGTTGGTGCTGAATTTTGAAACAAATTCCATATTTGGTCTCCAGAGTCAGTAATCAAACATTTACTGATCAGCACTGTAGCAACGTAAATAGGCATGATTTGGAGTTGGTGGTGTTGAACTGGGGTGTACAAAGTTAAAAATCACACAGCACCAGGTTATAGTCCAACAGGTTTATTTAGAAGCAGTAACTTTTGGAACGCTGCTCCTTCATCAAGTGGTTGTCGGTATACTCCACAACCACCTGATGAAGGAACAGCGCTCTGAAAGCTAGTGCTTCCAAATAAATCTGTTGGACTATAACCTGGTGTTGTGATTTTTAACAACATAAATAGGAACTAACTTTAGATCTAAGATGTGTCTGAATCTCAACCTCACTGCAGTGAAGCATTTCAATTGTAATTACAATGTTTTGACAGCTTTGTGTTAGCTAACTTGGATAATATCAATTAATGCCACAGAGTATGGAGGACGGTACTAGTTCCTTAAACAGTATTTGGGACTGACAATTCATTTTATGTAGAACCTTCCAACAGAAAAGAGAGAAGAGAAAGAAAATTATTTTCCCATCAGTTTAGAATTTGACTCCAAGTTACAGATGTGTGAAGGTACTGTGCCAACTGGTTGAGCAATCCAATTGTAGTTTTAACAACAGAAACACTTGTTATGTTAGCAGACAATTGTACATTGGCACATAAAAATGAATTCTGTTGAATGTGTAAATGATTTTCACCTCAAACGAGTTAGAATATTCATGAAAGTTAAAATATCACTTCTTAATCAATGATATTTGGTGCTGTCTAGCTCGTATATGCACTGATTCCAATTTTTCCTTGAATTATAATGTGGTTTCTACTCATGTCCAAAGTTGGTTTGTGGTCTACATCAAATGGAATGGTAAGGACCAGTCAAAGTGTGAATCTTTCTTAAATTTACATCCATTGCTCTAATTTTGGAAAATTGGAAGATTTTATCTCCATTGAGACTGAATACTTCACGATTGAGACACACCTTTCTTGTTTAGTGAACAGCTGAATTAAAATTCATTCTAACAGGAGATCACTAGATCAAAACAGTAAATTACTCAGGGACTTGGCCATTTGGTTGGAACTCAGTGATGCAAACAACAAAAATCATGGCCAAGACAAATGACAGTTGCTTTTATGATAAAGTATTTTGTGTAAAAATTATATTAAATTGTCAAGCTTTCCACATCATCAAACAATTAATCAAGTAAGCAACAATTTTGTGAAACTAGGGCTAATTAATCTGTGCACTCATTAGCAAAATAAATCCTTTGTTAACAAAAGATCTATGATAATTACTATAAAGTATTAATGATTTGTATATAAACAATGAACTGATAGGTTGGATTCTATTGGACTATATTTTACTGGTATTGTACTTCTGATCTTTGGATGTGGTCTTAATATTTGTTTCAGGTCCACAGCCTGCATTTTTGTACCATGAAACAACATAATCACACAATGATGGACATTATGAAAATTATAGACCATCTATAAATAAATAATGAAAATATAGTTTAAATGTTTTGTCAAGATTGTTTCTTGTCAAATTCATTTACTTCTTTACACAGAATCACAGATATACTAAGACAATACTCTACTTAACACAAAACCTGCCCACAACCAAATAATTATTGGCTCTCTGCCAGTATCTCTAATAAAGCTTGAAGCAATCTATCATCTCTATGCGTAATAGATTTGGTATCATAAAGGTGGTCACGGTATTCATTTAATTCACTGTCCTCCAAGTCTTTCAAAAAAGCCTGTTTGTTTAATTTTCCAGTGGCTTGATAGAAGTTCTGACTAGGTAATTTCATATCATCATGGGACCTACTGCGATAGAAAAATTGCAGATCTCTATTATCTTGATTTTGTTGGTCGTATGGCTTTTGAGCAGAAGTAGCGTGTAAGGCCGCTTCTTCATTAGTGTCTTCTATGTTTACATTTTCTTTGCTGGTGTTCCCCTTTCTGTATGGATTTCTAGGATCAATGTCCCTGAAAATGTCATCCTGCAACAGCAAAATGGAGAATGCTAAATACTGCAACTACTTGCTTCAAACTTATTCAATCAACATAAGCATTTATTCAGTAGACTCAAATAAATTTGCATGAATACATTTTTTAAATAGCATTATAAGATTTTTAATATTCCTCTGAACAGGCAAGTACAACTCTATTTAGCAGCTCCTTAATAATGTGCAAGAGTGCCACCTAATTAATAGATTCAAATACTGTAGGAGTCCTAGTAATTGAGAGCTAAACTGAGCTATAACAACTAGCTACCATTTACGTAAGGAAATAATTATAAATTGTTCAATGGAAAATCATGGGTAATGCATATACAAATTATTGGTATGAACGCCAGGTGGGGTTATGTGTCACAAAAAAAAATCACTAAAAAATATTTCACAAATCTGGTGCAAATACACGGGATCCAATCATAGTGTAGTTGTAATGACTTTGTGCTAATGCATTATACAAGGTTCTGACGGAATGGGCAGCAATCACTAATTCTTAATTAAAGTATCAGAGTCAAATGATTTAGGTGCACTTAGACCATATAATTTTCCATAGGGTCCTCCAACTTTTTTGCGATAAAAGCACTAGAGAGATAGTGGATGTACTTATTTTACATGAATCCTTAGACTGTAGAAAAAGTCCCAGAGGATTAGAAAACTGCCGATGTACCTCCTTCATTCCAAAAAGGAATGAGACAAAAAACATATAGGGCAATAAATGTAATATCTGTCATTAGGAAAATGCTAGAGTCTGGTATAAAGGGTGTAATAGAAAAACTTAGCAATACATAATAAAATCAAGCAGAGTCAACATTGAAAAGGAAATCACAACTGACAAATTGAATAGAATTTTTTGAGGAATGGGTTCATTTAACATTCTTAAAGGGCTTGACAGAGGAGATACTGATAGGTTGCTTCCCTTGCTGGAAAGTCTAAGACCCGGGGGCATGATCTGAGAGTAAGGGACTGCCATTTAAGACAGACATGAAGAGGAATCTTTCCTCTTAGAAGGTAGCCAATCTGTGGACTTCTGTACTACAGAGGGCTGCTGAGGCTAGGTCACTAAGTATACTCAAGGCTAAATAGTGGAATCAAGGGTTAGGGAAATAATGCAGGAAAGTGGAGTTAAAGATTATTAGATCAGCATGATCTCATTGAACGGTAGAGCAGACTTGATTGGTTAAATGGTCTATTGCTGTTCTTATGCCTTATGGTTTTCTGGGACTCTACGTGGTTAGAAGATGAAATGAATTCCGTTAGAAACTTTGGGACTTAAAGTGCTCAATGATCAGCTTTTCAATAATGCTGCTAAAATATCCAGAGAACCATGGAATTCTATGATACAGAAGAAGGACATTTGGGGCTGCTGGCCCTTTGAAAAAGCTCTCCTCCTGACATTCCTAGTCCATAACATTACAGCAGTTAAGTTATGATTTTGATGGGTCATATTTAGATGTCAGAACTTGCTGTACAAAAATCATTCCCTGCAATTGTTTTATTCAAGATTTAAAAAGTACTTCATTAGAAAGCTAATCTCATTCTCACGGTATACTATTTACCTCGATAAGTTCATCCATGGTTTCTACACCTCTCCTGTCATTCTGAACAGCATTATAAGGAGTGTATACTCTTGGCTTCTGCATGTGCTCTGGTTTGGTGGAGGTACCATGTAAAATTAATTTCCAGTCAATGATTTCGCCTTTGTTTTCCATTCTTCCAGACTTGACAGATCAATATGCATGGTTTCAAAAAGAAAATTGCATTTTAGCAGTATTAATAAAAATATTCTCACATCCATCTATTCATGAAACGTAAAATTCTACAGTCCCTAAACAGATATCACCGAGAGACATGCTGATCAAAGGATACAGGTCTTGTTTAAGTAAAATAGTTTATTTGCTGTTGTGGTTCAATCAATATGATATTCAAATAATTGATGAAAATTTTTCCTTCAACTTGATGTTTGTTACCTGATCATACACACCTGGACACTGCAGAAAATTTCAGAAAAGATTTAACCATAAAACATACGCACAATACAACAGAGGTCATATTTATGTTTGGAATGAGGATCTTTTTATTGCTATAAATTGTTACTTTGTTAAAGATGCAATATGAAAGCAAATTATTGCTGTTCTTTCTCATGGTGAAGTTTGAAAAATTGCCAAAACTTACCACAATTTGACTCAGTCAAAGTGTGTGGTGCTGGAAAAGCACAGCCGGTTAGGCAGCATCTGAGGAGCAGGAGAGTCGATGTTTAGGGGATAAGCTGTTCATCAGCCCTTCCTGATGAAGGGTTTATACCCAAAACATTGATTCTCCTGCTCCTCTGAGGCTGCCTGACCAGCTGTGCTTTTCCAGCACCACACTCTTCAACTCTGATCTCTAGCATATGCAGTCCTCACTTCCTCCTACATGATTTGACTCACACAAACATCATCAACCTTACAAAATATCACTTCACAAAATTGATGTTGCAGTGTACAACTATAAGACTGTTGATTTATTCCACTCACACCCAGATTTCAGCTATGATGGAATGTCTCTACATTGTGATGAAAAGTGTTCTAAGTCCAATTCCTGAATGATTCATTTCCAATTTTTAAGGAGTGGGTTTGAGCTGGTCCAGGCTTCAAACACCTGCAGTTCATATAAATAACTGCTCATTTAAATGATCAGCTCTCTCCATTTATATCTCATTTTGACATCTCTACTACCTGGAAACAAAATTACGCAGAGATGACATAGTCAGAGCTGGTTAAGGAACTCTCAAACTGTCCAAGAACTTTCAAATTATTAAATAAATCAAACCATCAAAGGACTCTCAAACTCTCAGATTGCCAAGGGATTAACCATTAGCTTGATGACTTCTATTACTGAACTAATGCCGCTTGACTGATTTCACAAGGATACATTATCACAGTGAGGTAACTTTCGTTTTAGTTTGATTGACAGCTACAAGTTGGTTTGGACACTATAAGGTGGTTTGAAGGTATAGAAATGTGCTATACCTTTAAGAGAACGAAGGAGTGCTGAAGAATTTACAAAGTAACATTTGATTCAGAATAAACAGCACTTGTTGAGTTGCAATGAGACAAAAACACAAGTTTGAATTCGGCCAATCAATTTAAATTATACCCAAAAAATACCAAATTCCAATCTAGTTTGTATTGAGTATATTGACAATCTTAAAAGCCAGTGACACAATCGGATGCTTTGTGGGTATAAGACTGGGGCAAAATTGAATAGCTGAGAGGAGAACTGCCAAGCCTAACATGTACCAGACTGCTTGAAAAAAAAATCTCTCTTAAAAGTATCTTTTTGATCAGTTACTTGTGGCGCAGAAACTTCTATCAAGGAGAAAAGAAGACTCAGGTGCCTGGTTTTGAGATAAGAAGTGTTATTTTATAAATCTTAATGGGAGCTTTATCAGACTAGTATTATAGAAGGAAAGGTAGAAGATAGATTAGAAAAAGAAATTATAAATAGTGGTTAGTTAATTATTCTCTGTTATACTTTAAGAAATAAAATTGTTAATTTTTATTTTACATAGTTCTTGGCCACTTGAATTTTTATAGATTACTGCATTGGATAAATCTTTGTGTTGCTGGTTTTAAATTAACAGGAGAGTTTACCCAATGTCATAACAGTTTGGGGCTCGGGTCCATGATTTGAACTGATACAGACAGGTTTGAATAGATATGGGCGGTACAAAAAACCCCAGCAAATTTAAATGCTTGCAGATTGGTGTCCTAGATCTTTAAATAAAATGCAAGTGAGACAATTTGTTTAATTTTGGTGACTTGGGGTTGTTTAAAGTAAAATTGAGAAAAATGGATCTTAAAATTGCAAAAAGGTTCTGGGCTTTGAAGATGATTCTCAAATTTGCCAAGAAAATTCAGAAGGAAAGAAAAAGGCCATACTTTTAGAATTAGCAAATAGGTTAGATTTAGGTTTAACCAAGGACAAAAGTAAAGCTGAAATTGTAAAGGGGTTATTCAAACAGTTGGGGGTATCAGAGAAACAGACAAGTGCAATAGAGGTAGAAAAACTTAAATTACAATTGAGGAAAATAGTGTCAGAAGATAAACAGAGAGAGAAAGTGGAAAGAGAGAGAGACAAATTTCTTAGCTGAGCACAGAGAGAGAAGAAAGGGAGAGAGAAATAGAAGAGAGAGAGAGGAAAAAGAAAGAGAGAGAAGGTTCTTAGCTGAGCAAAAAAGAGAGAGAGAATTTGAATTTGAGAAGTTACGACTTAGCAAAGTCAAGTTAACAGGACAGAGATTAAAAGAGTAGTGATATATATAAATATGTCAAAACTCCGCCACATTCTGATGAGAAGGATGTTGAAGCCTTCTTTATTTTATTTGAAAAATTGGCTACACAGATGGAGTGGTCTGAGGATTTATTGGTAATGCTAGTTCAGACTAAACTGGTAGGCAGAACTAGTAAGGTATTTACTGTGCTGTCAGATGAGAGGTCAAGAGATTATGAAGAGGTTAAACAGGCTATTTTAAGTGCTTGTGAATTGCTATCAGAAGCATATAGACAGCAGTTCAGAAACACAAAGGAGGAACCAGGTCAGACTTGTGTTGAGTTTGAAAGAATTAAACATGGTCATTTTGATAGATGGGTGCATGCTTAAAAAATAGATAAGATCTTTGAGGCTCTATAAGAGATTATTCTACTGGAGGAGTTCAAGAACTTGCTTTCAAAGATAAAGAATTCATGTGGAGGAACAGAAAGTTCAGGAAGTAATCTATAAAAATTCAAGTGGCCAAGAACTATGTAAAGTAAAAATTAACAATTTTATTTCTTAAAGTATAACAGAGAATAATTAACTAACCACTATTTATAATTTCTTTTTCTAATCTATCTTCTACCTTTCCTTCTATAATACTAGTCTGATAAAGCTCCCATTAAGATTTATAAAATAACACTTCTTATCCCAAAGTGATGGGTAGCAGAATTAGCAGGTGAATACATGTTGTTGCATAAGACAAGCTTCCGGCCAGAATTTCATCCTGTGAGGGATAGAAGTTGGGAGAAAGGAAGATCCTACACTACGAAACCAAGAGTAGAGAGCACTGGCAAGAATTTACTACAGGATAAAGAAGAAGCCCTAGAAGATGGAAAGGAGGTAAAAGGCCTCAGGTGTTTCCACTGTGGTAAAGTGGGACATGTAAAGTCACAGGGCTAGTTGTTAAAGAAAGGCACTGTGGGAAAAGATGTGATAAAAGAAGCTAAACCAATGGCATTAATGAAGATAGTAAGGGAGACCCCAAGAAGAGCCGAGGAGCTGCAGGAGAGTGCATAGCCTCGGCAGGGGCTGGGTATGAACTTAGTACCTGATCTCTACAAAGAATTCACCTTGTGGGTAAAGTTTACTCAGAAAGAACAGGAGGAGAAGGACAAGAAGTTATAATTTTGGGAGATACAGGATCTAACCAGTCGCTGATAGTGAGAGATGAGCGAATATGCACTCTTTTTTGATCTGTTACCGAGAGTGTGGTAATTTGTGGGATAGATGGACAGAAATTTAGCGTTCCCTATGCAAGACCAGGTTGGAGTGCCAACTTATGACTGGGGAAGTTACGGTGGGAGTGATTGAAAGAATGTCAGTTCCAGGAATTCAGTTTGTTCTTGGGAATGATTTGGCAGCGTCCAAGGTGGGAGTGACACCCCTGTTGTGGAGAAGCCCAAGGAAGACCAAGAAACTGAGGAGTTAAAACAGAAATATCCTGGTATTTTCCTAAACTGGGTGGTAACCAGATCCCAATAGCAAAAGTCACAGCACAAAGTGAAAAGTAAAGAGAAAGGTGAAGGAACCGAGGTTCAGTTAGCAGATATGTAATCATGCAGGAAATGTCTGGGAGGCAGAGGGTCAGACAGAAGAGTTTAGTCCTGAAAGGCGAAGCAACTTGCAACAGCAAGACAAAACGATACAAGGTTAGAATGGTATGGTGGCTCTGTGGCTATCACTGCTGCCTCACAGCACCAGAAACCCAAGTTTGATTCCAGCCTCGGGTGACTATCTGGGTGGAGTTTGCACATTCTCCCTGTGTCTGCATGGGTTTCCCCTGGATGCTCCAGTTTCCTCCCACAATCCAAGGATGGCAGTTTAGGTGAATTGGACATGCTAAATTGCCCCATAATGTTCAGGGATGTGTAGGTTAGGTGCATTAGTGAGGGCTAAATGTAGGGAAATGGGTCTGGGTGGGATACTCTTTGGAGGGTCGGTGTGGGCTTGTTGGGCTGAAGGGCCTCTTTCTACACTGTAGGGATTAAAAAAATATATATTTATGTGTGTGAATGCCAAGTCTGAAAAGGACGCAGAAAATATTCTGGAGTGTTATTCTCTGAAAGATAGAATCTTAAGGTGGAAATGGAGATCACAGCAGGTTGGTGCAAAGGAGAAATGGGCTGAAGTGCGCTAGATTATGTTGCCGGTAGCATACTGACAGCAAGTGTTATGGGTAGCACATGAACTACCTCTAGGAGGTCACCTATGGGTACGAAAGACTTAGGCTAAGGTATAAAAACATTTTTATTAGCCTGGAATGCACAAGGATGTGGTTGACTTTTGCCGTACATTTCATACATGTCAAATGATAGGTAAGCCACAGGCAGTTATAAAACCAACGCCTTTGTTGCCAATTCCTGCATTTGAAGAACCGTTCATGCGGGTTATAATTGATTATGTCCCCTCCCGAGAAGTAAAAGTGGGAACTAGTACTTGTTAATCATAATGGATTTCCGGAGGCAATCCCATTACGGGGTATCAAGGCAAAAAGGGTAGTAGAGGAGTTAGTAACTTTCTTCATACGGTATGGGCTACCCAGAGAGATTCTGTTGGACCAAGGGTCAAATTTTACTGCTCGGCTGTTTAAGGAAGTTATGGATAGCTTCGGTATATGACACTTTAAATCCAGCATGTGTCATCCTGAAGGAGAAAGTGAGGACTGCAAATGATGTAGATCAGAGCTGAAAATGTGTTGCTGGAAAAGCGCAGCAGGTCAGGCAGCATCCAAGGAGCAGGAGAATCGACGTTTTGGGCATGAGCCCTTCTTCAGGAATGGCTCATTCCTGAAGAAGGGCTCATGCCCGAAACGTCGATTCTCCTGCTCCTTGGATGCTGCCTGACGTGCTGTGCTTTTCCAGCAACACATTTTCAGCTCTATATCATCCTGAATCCCAGGGAGCTTTAGAGAGGTGGCATCAGACCTTGAAGACCATGTTGAGAGCACACTTTCAAGGTATCCCAATCATTTTGTTTACCATTAGACATACCCCAAATGAATCTACGCAGTTTACTCCCTTTGAGTTAATATTTGGGCATGAAATGAGAAGCCCTTTGAAATTAATTAAAGAAAAATTGACAGGACCAAAATCAGAGATCTCACATGTTTTGGAGGTGAGGGAGTGATTAAATAGAGTAGGTGAGTTAGCTAAACAGCACCTAAAGAGGGCACACAGTGTAGAATGAAGCAGATTGCAGATAAAATCTCTGAGACTTGGACGTTTTCCCAAGGGGATAAGGTGATAGCACTGTTACCAGTGATAGGAGATCCCTTCAAAGCCAAGGTTAGTAGTCCCTATTAAGT
Organism: Chiloscyllium punctatum; assembly: GCF_047496795.1. NCBI lineage: Eukaryota > Metazoa > Chordata > Chondrichthyes > Orectolobiformes > Hemiscylliidae > Chiloscyllium > Chiloscyllium punctatum. The sequence continues at coordinate 61,970,757 of NC_092740.1, forward strand.
TGAGAAAAAGTTGAGTCAGGTGAACTATCTAGTAAAAGGTGCCAGATAGAAAAAAAAGGTATGTCATTTGAACATATTGAAACCATTTTACACTAGAGAGGAAGAAGTGGAGAAACAGTGTTAGTTACTGCCCCTCAGAGTGAGGAATCAAATCCAGATGAAATGGATTTTGATGTGCTTCAAAATAGATTTTTAAAAATGAAGAAATCCTTGAGGAGTGGGATAGGTTAGTAAGCTATCTGTCTAAGGAGCATTGAACACAGTTGAAAGATTTGTTACTACAGTATAAGGACATATTTAAGAATTAGATGGGGAGGACTAATGCTATTGCACATGAAGCAGACGTGGGGAATACTGCTCCAATATAACAACACCCCAATCGGCTTAATCCTTTCAAAGCCAGACAGGTCCAGATGGAGGTGGAGGCCATGCTCGATGAGAACATCATCGAATCAAGCCAGAGTGAGTGGAGTTCACCGATCATCTTCGTTCCCAAACCGGACTGGACTCAACGATTCTGCGTGGATTATCGGAAGGTCAACGTTGTTATGAAATCTGATTCATATCCAATTCCTAGATTGGAGGACTGTATCAAGAAACTCGAGCAAGCCAGTTACATCACCAACTTGGACCTAATACGTGGTTATTCGCAGATACCTTTATCAGAGTTGGTGAAAGAAATTTCTGAGTTTGTAACCCCAAATGGACTATATCGGTTTAAAGTGATGCCCTTTGGAATGATGAATGTGCCTGCCACATTCCAAAGACTCATGAGTAGAGTTGTGGCTGTGTTAACAAACTGGGCAGTCTATTTGGATGATGAATGATCTTTATTAAGTCCTGGAAAGATCACATAGTACAATTGGCAGAGCTCTTTGATTGACTACGAGAACCAAACTGGTGATAAACTTAAATAAAATGGAATTCACAAAAGCAGAGGTGATATTCTTGGGACATACCATCGGTCATGGAAGGTTGACCCCAAGGAACACAAAGACAAAGGCTCTCGAGTAACCTCCATGACCAACCTCGAAGAAAGAGGTGCTTCGATTCTTAGGACTCAGTGGATTCTATTGGAAGTTTGTTCCAAACTTTAGCAGTGTGGTGGCACATATCCAAGGATAGTAGCCTCTATTACTTTGATTTGCCTGGCTTACCTCCCAAGGAGCCCCATCACCCCAGATCAAAAAGCTAACTTTCTTTGCCAGTTTTCCTGTGTTTGATCTGTGGACCTCGGAGACGTCCCATCTCTGAGCTCCCAAGAAATGAAAATCAGGGCACCAGTCTCAGCTGGGTATCTGTGTAATACTTTGTATAGAGAACAATCATTTCCCCATAAGAGAGTACAGAAAATTAACTTTACTATTGTACATTTGCTCTTACATATCTCCAACAAACTATATATAAGCTAAGTGAAATAAACTGTAGGACAAGGAAATGGAACTGCAATCAGCAAGGGCTATAGGCATGTTGCTGACAATTTGTTATGGAACACTGCAGTCAGAAAATGTTAATGAAATAAGAATGACAAATAAATTGGGTTTTGTTCATGTAATATGAATTTATAAATACTTAACACCCATTTGGCATTGTAAATGAAATATAGTACAGCCTTTTTATTCAGGATGAATTCCCATGTTGCTGTTTCACTCACTTGCTGTAATTTAAAATGAAAGGCTGCAAGAACCCCAAAAGAATTGGTCAAGACAATAAATGCTCACCGGGCCAACAATATTCATAACTCAAGAACAATTAATTACATAAATAAATACAGACAGTGAAGTGTAAGAGGTCATTTTGTGATAATATTATAAGCTTTGATAATAATAAGACCAAATTACAGGAATTACATGATTGCTCATGTTTTACCTTGGAAAAGTCAGAAAATTGTTCTTTATCCTCATTTGGAACCTTATCCTTTAACAATACAGACTGAAAATTCAGGTCCATATATGATTCTCAAGCTATTTTTAAAAATACAGATGCAGTGTGCTCTGAACTCTCTTAAGTATACTTTCAAAGATTAAGCTTTCTTGTTCAGATTGTGAAATTAGAAAATTACTTCTTCGTTACAGTGGTTAGCACTGCTGCCTCACAGTGCCAAAGACTGTTCAATTCCCACCTCCGGCAACTGTCTGTGTGGAGTTTGCACATTCTCCCCGTGTCTGCATGGGTTTCCTCCGGGTGCTCCGGTTTCCTCCCACAGTCCAAAAATGTGCAGGTTAGGTGAATTGGCCATGCTAAATTGTCCATAGTGGTAGATGTAGGGGAATGGGTCTGGGTGGGTTGCTCTTTGGCGGGTCGGTGTGGACTTGTTGGGCCGAAGGACCTGTTTCCACACTGTAAGTCATCTAATCTAATCTAGTCTTACCTATTATTTAGTATGATATATATTGATCTTAGGATTTCTTACCATTTAATATTATATCCTGAAAAATACCATATACCTCTATGACACAATTACTGTAAGATTATCAAAAAATCATTTACAATAGAATACAATGAAATTTCCAGTGCATTCAGCATTTAAAGAATCATTCAAATGAGATGTCTTATATTGTCCATTTATCTGTTGTTGATTTCACTCAACTTAACGAAGCACCAGATCATAAGTGATTTTATGACATATCTGCAATTATAGTAAAGTATTTGTACTTTTTAAACATTATTTATTTACTTCTAATCCCTCTGATTACTATTATCAAAATCTGTGGATATGTTCAGTGTTCTACAATACAAGTCACAGCAACAATCAGCAACACTTACCACATCAGTAATCCTTAACAGCCATGTACCCACTGGATCCTCTCCCCAGGTATGCACTGACATAAAGGCCCAGTTCTTAAAACCATTTGGTGATGAGTCCCTTTCACGCTCCGCTAAGAGCACAGTGTTGGTTCCTGTGGTCAACAAAACAGGCTACTGTTACAGACTCTCTCTGGGCTGAAGTTTTGGGTCCTGCCAAATTGGGAACAGAGGCAGCTGAGTTACAAATTCATGAAACTGATCAGTATCTTGCAGCATAGCCATTTTGGTAATGTGTTTTAGGGCTTGGCAAAGCCACATAGGAATCTCAGCTCCACGTTCCTCTTTCCCTGCCTCATCAAGAATCTATCCAGCTCCAATTCAAATTTTCTACTTCCAGCCCCTTTTGAGGAAGAGATTTCACCTTTTCTCTGTTTTAAATGGGCAACTGCTTCTTTTGAAATAGTGATACTGACTTTTAGATTCTCTACAAAGAAACAACATCCCTTCCACAGCTAACTTTGTCAAGACCACTTGGGATCCTTCACGTTTCACTCAAGTTCCCTCTGAGTCTTCTAAACTCTTTGTAAACCTTGACTGTTCAACCGTTTCTCAAAGGACACCCACTCATTCCAATTATGAGTCCAGTAAACCTCCTCTGGTCACCAACAATTGTTCATATTTCCTTAAATAAGGAGACCAATAATGTACAGAGCACACCAGATATGGTCTCACTTGTGTCCGGTATAACTAAAACATAACTTCCAGTACTTTAATATGTATGTAAAGATTGTGATTATTCATTTGTGTGCTTTCTTTAGAAGAAATTATGGTCTGAAATAAGAATGACTTGTTTTAAACCAAACATTTTTAAGAATTGCTGCATGTTTTGAAAAGAGCTGAGGAGCTCTGTATACAGATGGGTGGCAACATGAAGTTGATTGATTCTTAGACCAGTGACCAGTTGTTAATGACAAAAGCCTTTTGCCTCCAGTAACCATATGATTGATTCTTAATTAACTAAACAACATATGGTTGGGAACAAGGGAGAGAAGAGTGATATGATCTCCATCAGCACAAAAGCTGTTCTCTGCTGTCCAAACCCATTTTAAACTTGAAGGAAACCAGTTCATCTCTCTTTCAGCAATTGGTGTAAGCGGTGACTTTGAACGATTAAGTCAGGATTGTTTTATAAGTGAACCAGCATCTGGAGAAAGATGATTGAAAAGTGACCAGGGTATAAAATATGAGAATCATCTTAGAAATCCTTGAATAGAAGTCACTGAACATGCTTCCAGATTTCCTTCACCTAAAACCTATGTTTCCCTGTCTGTTTGTCTGTCTATATGTGTAAGGGGTTAGAGTTTTAATTAGTAGTGTTATATGCTGACAGTTTTAACCTGTATATCTCTAGCTAGAATCCAATTACTGGCAATAAAATGTAATTCCTGTTCAGTATAGAAATCTGGTCTGTACTTTCTAGTCAGCTGAGTTTGAAAATCAAATAAATTGGGGAGTTTTGTTACTTTAAATCGTGAACTTTTGTGACAACAGCGGAAATAGAGGGGACTGATTTCCAGTCCACTTCTCTAGTGAGAGTATCTAATTCCCCTCATAGTAAATGATAACATTTCATTCACTTTCTTACTTACTTACTGCACCTGGAAACTAGACTTTGCTGTTCATGTATAATGACATGGAAGATATAGACTGTAGGGAAATAGATGGTGACATCTTGCAAAATATCCAGATTACAGAGGAGGAAGTGCTGAATGTCTTGAAACGCGTAAAGGTGGATAAATCCCCAGGACCTGATCAGGTGTACCCTAGAAGCTAGAGAAGCGATTGCTGGGCCTCTTGCTGAGAATATTTGTGTCATAGTCACAGGTGAGGTGCCAAGACTGGAGGTTGGCAAATGTGGTGCCACTGTTTAAGAAGGGTGGTAAGGACAAGCCAGGGAACTATAGACTGATGAGCCTGACCTCTGTGCTGGGCAAGTTGTTGGAGGGAATCCTGAGGGACAGGATGTACATGTATTTGGAAAGGCAAGGACTGATTAGGGATAGTCAACATGGCTTTGTGCTTGGGAAATCGTATCTCACAAACTTGATTGAGTTTTTTGAAGAAGTAACAAAGAAGATTGATGAGGGCAGAGCAGTAGATGTGATCGATATGGACTTCAGTAAGGCGTTCGACAAGGTTCCCCATGGGAGACGCATTAGCAAGGTTAGATCTCATGGAATAAAGGGAGAACTAGCCATTTGGATACAGAACTGGCTCAAAGGTAGAAGGCAGAGGGTTGTTTTTCAGACTGGAGGCCTGTGACCAGTGGAGTGCCACAAGGATCGGTGCTGGGCCCTCTACATTTTGTCCTTTACATAAATGTTTTGGATGCGAGCATAAGACATACAGTTAGTGAGTTTGCAGATGACACCAAAATTGGAGGTGTAGTGGACAGCAAAGAGGGTTACCTCAGATTACAACAGGATCTTGTCCAGATGGGCCAATGGGCTGAGAAGTGGCAGATGGAGTTTAATTCATCTAAATGCGAGGTGCTGCATTTTGGGAAAGCAAATCTTAGCAGGACTTATACACTTAATGGTAAGGTCCTAGGGAGTGTTGCTGAACAAAGAGACCTTTGGAGTGCAGGTTTATAGCTCCTTGAAAGTGGAGTTGCAGGTAGATGGGATAGTGAAGAAGGTGTTTGGTTTGTTTTCTTTTATTGGTCAGAGTATTGTGTACAGGAGTTGAGAGGTCATGTTGCGGCTGTACAGGACATTGGTTAGGCCAATGTTGGAATATTGTGTGCAATTCTGGTCTCCTTCCTATCAGAAAGATGTTGTGAAACTTGAAAGGGTTGAGAAAAGATTTACAAGAATGTTGCCAGGAGGGTTTGAGCTACAGGGAGAGACTGAACAGGCTGGGGCTGTTTTCCCTGGAGCATCGGAGGCTGAGGGGTGACCTTATAGAGGTTCACAAAATTATGAGGGGCACGGATAGGGTAAATAGGCAAAGTCTTTTTCATGGGGTCAGGGAGTCCAAAACTAGAGGGCATAGGTTTAGGGTGCGTGGGGAAAGATATAAAAGAGACCTATGGGGCAACTTTTTCACACAGAGGGTGGTACATGTATGGAATGAGCTGCCAGAGGACATGGTGGAGGCTGGTACAACTGCAACATTTAAGAGGCATTTGGATGGGTATATGAATAGGAAGGGTTTGGAGGGATATGGGCTGGGTGCTGGCAAGTGGGACTAGATTGGGTGGGTTATCGGTCGGCATGGACGGGTTGGACCGCATGGTCTGTTTCCATGCTGTACATCTCTATGACTCTAGGATTCTATCACATCCAGATCCCTCTGCATCGCAGAGCTCAGCAATCCCTCACCATTTAGATAATGCTATATAAGCTGGATAATTTTATTTCTGCCAAAATTTCTGATATTTTCACATTTTTGTACATTTATACTCCATTTTCTACACCTTTGCCTTTTCAATTAACTCATCTGCTTCCATGAGGTGCGTGGGGAAAGATATAAAAGAGACCTATGGGGCAACTTTTTCACACAGAGGGTGGTACATTTGGCTGATTAGAAGCTTTGTTAAAGGTAAATAATAGCGACTCACTGGGACTTTCCAGTTGGGTGCCAGATTCCTTGTGCAATTAGACAGTCAAGTTGAAGTTGTTATGAAGATGAGGGTATACTGTATCATTAAGAGAGTTAAAAGCTAGCAGAACTACCTGACAGCATCCAAGTGATCTGAAACAGATATAATGTTAACATGTGGTCCAGCAGCTAGGGTAGCTGGTTGCATGGAGACAAAAACAAATTTGAATTAGGCCAATCAGTTTAAATTATACCCCCTAAAAAACCAAACTCCAATCAAGTTTGAATTTAGTATATTGACAATATTAAAAGCCAACAGAAAAAAATGAACAGTTGGGGAGACACGGTGGCTCAGTGGTTAGCACTGCTGCCTCACAGCACCCGGGTTCGATTCTGGCCTCGGGTGACTGTCTGTGTGGAATTTTTACACTTTCCCTGTGTCTGTGTGGGTTTCCTCTGGGTGCTCCAGTTTCCTCCCTCGATCAAAATATGTGCATATCAGGTGAACTGGCCATGCTAAATTGCCCATAATGTTCAGGGATGTGTAGTTTAGGTGCATTAGTCATGGGTAAATGTAGAATAATAGGGAATGGGTTTGGGTGGGATATTCTTCAGAGGGTGCGTGGTGGGAAATTTAGCCCGATTAATCAGAGATCAAGAACACGCAGATTGGACTGAGAGCTGACAAGGATTTATTAACAAACAGTGATATATTGTGCAAGAGACTTAACCCCCACTGAAACAGTCACTGACAGGCTGTTCAGAAGGAACCACAACTTCTTCCCCAAACAGAATATGGTGGAGTATTATACCCTTACAACAATATGAGTTATGAGACAATGGTGTGAGTTGTACCTCAAAGAGAAATAAGTTCATTCATTGAAATAAATCCGGTGTTTGACAATAAGTTTCTTAATTGACTCAGGAGATTCTGATCCTTGGCTGGAGTCAGTGTTAATGAGTTTCATCCTGGTATCAATGTGTTCATATTGTTGAGGGGGTAAGCGAAGTACCTTTTAGTGCCTCCTTGTCTGGGTACCCTTTGTGAAGGTTTGCCTCCTAGTGGGAGCAGCTGTGCTCTAAAGAGATCAGAGATGCTGGGCTATCATGGACTGGGAGGCTCATTATCAGTTAATCTGAAGAACTACATTCTCTTGGTCTGGGGCTGGATGAGTCATGTCCTGAGGTACGTTTGATGTCTGGGGTGGCTGATTTGGCCAATTTGTGGCATTGTGGGTAGGCTTAGTGCCTAAGTGCAGACATGTTGTGTTGTCTGTTTTGTGGTTATGTCATGGAGAGGCCGGGACCTATATTTTCTCCCACAGTCGGTATGAAGTTATTGGGCAGAGGGGCCTGTTTCCACATTGTAGGGATTCTAATTCTAATTCTAACTGCCAAAAGACCAACAGATATAGGATGCTAGTCAGAACTCTGAGAGGTACCTGTCTAGAGAAGGAGTTTGCTCAAAAAAACATCAACACAGACCTGGAAAGCAACTCTACAGAGGAAGATAAAGAGAAGCTTCGACCGCTGGCTGGTCTTGAAATTTGAATTTTTAGTAAACCTTAATTGGGGGTTTTATTGGACTAGTATCATAGAAGGGAAAATAAAAGAGAGGTTAGAGGAAGGAGTTGTAAATAGCTGAGAGTTAATTATTGTCTGTTATACTTAAAGAAATAAAGTTGTTAATTTTTACTTTAAATAGTTCACGGCCTCTTCAATTTTTGCAGATTACTGCATGGGATAACCGTGTTGCTGGTTTAAACTAAACAGGAGAGTTTACCCCATATTGTAACAAAGTGCCTACATGATTATTTTTTACTGCAATCAAATGTTATTCTAAATCTGGAAGCCATCTGATTTTCTTTACAGCTTCTTGGGATACCATCCACACTTAATTGGGTAGGGAATGAATCTCCAGTGACTCTGGGGATAGTTCTGGATCCAGTTTCCTGATCATCAGCATAAAAATTAATTCTCCAAGTTATTGGAATAGAGCCATTGAACCATGAGCAAGAAAGGCTCACTGGTCATTGAGATAATGAATACCTCTAATAAAGAAATAGCTACAGATGCCCTGTGGGTCTGCCCATAGTTGTGGAAGAAGCAGAGTTGATGAAGGGGATTTGATGGTCCACTGGCTGCTGAGCTAATGGCAACACTACCATCTTCATTCCCAATGGCCTCAACACAATTGGAAATGAATCAAGCATCTAGATAGTCAGCAGCAGGGATCCCAGGCTGTTCAAGGCAGATGACCATCTCTGAAAGCTGTTCTGAGTACTTGCAGGAAGCAATGGTCACAGGTAGTACTGCTATAGGCCCTCAGAGGAAGTTCAAAGTTTGTGAGAAGATTTGTAGCTCGGGTGCTCGTTGTTGTGGTTCTGTTCACCGAGCTGGGAATTTGTCTTGCAGACATTTCATCCCCTGTCTAGTGACATCCTCAGTGCTTGGGAGCCTCCTGTGAAGCGCTTCTGTGATGTTTCCTCTGGCATTTGTAGTGGTTTGAATTTGCCGCTTCTGGTTGTCAATTCCAGCTGTCCGCTGCAGTGGTCGGTATATTGGGTCCAGATCGATGTGCTTATTGATTGAATCTGTGGATGAGTGCCATGCCTCTAGGAATTCCCTGGCTGTTCTCAGTTTGGCTTGTCCTATAATAGTAGTGTTGTCCCAGTTGAATTCAGTTGTCCCAGGGAAAGACAACAGAACGAGGACATGCCACAACCCAAAGGACTAGCCACACTACCATACATCAAGAGCATTTCCGAATTGACAGCCAGACTACTGAGACCACTAGGACTCATAACAGCACACAAACCAACAGACACTCTCAGACAACAACTCACCATAACGAAGGACCCAATACCCAGCATGAGCAAAACCAATGTAGTGTACATTGCAAAGACTGCACAAAACACTACATTGGACAACCAGGAAGACAGCTAACGATCCACATCCATGAACACCAACTAGCCATGAAACGACATGACCAGCTATCCTTAGTAGCCACACATGCAGATGACAAGCAACATGAATTCGACTGGGACAACACTACTATTATAGGACAAGCCAAACAGAGAACAGCCAGGGAATTCCTAGAGGCAGGGCACTCATCCACAGATTCAATCAATCAATAAGCACATTGACCTGGACCCAATATACCGGCCACTGCAACTGACAGCTGGAACTGACAACCGGAAGCGGCAGATTCAAACCACTACAAATGCCAGAGGAAAGATCACAGAAGCGCTTCACAAGAGGCTCCCAAGCACTGAGGATGTCACCTAGACAGGGGATGAAATGTCTGCAACACAAATTCCCAGCTCGGTGAACAGAACCACAACCTCAGTGGAAGATCATGATTTCAGGCCCCAGAATGGAGGTAAGCAGGACAGTTTCACTTGGCACAGCTAAACAGTCACCAGCAAAGAGGAGAGCAGGACAGTTTAAAGGAAAGGAGCCCTCTCTGTTGAGAAGACCATTCTACTGAGCACAAATAGTGAGGGCCGCAATACACTCGGATGGGGAGCATTAAGGTTCCAGAACACAAAATCCTAAACTTAGATAAAATCCATTTCCATTGTGAAGTAATGCAGCATCTGACGTACTGTGTCAACATTGAACACTCCTGATGCAAAACCAGATGCAAAGCTAAACTCTTCATATTTCATCCTTCACCACAAGTTCAGAATATTCATTTCAGTTATGCACATCCTGTGCAGAATACGAAGGTGACTTACCTGCAGGAGATATCAGAGTGATGTGAAGGTCTCCTCTCCGGGTATATTCGATTGTTGCCTCCAGCTGGACATGTTCCAAAGCTTTAATATTATTGTCTTGCCCTTCACAAGCTTTGGTGGGGATTTCGATAGTAACCTCTCCACCAGCTTTCAAAGCCCTGCAGAAATGTATTAAATGGTTGACTTAAGACAATAATCAACAGATTAGATCCATGATTCATGTTGCATGTCTATCATTTATTTTCCCTGAAGCATTTCCTAAAACTGAATTAGGACGTCGTATTGGATGCAACTTAATACGTATTAATGTAAGTTAATGAAATAGAAAACAAGGCTTTCCATCACAAATTTTAATAAAAGTGCAATTTCTCTCAGTGAGAATCTGTTGATATAACATTTAATCTTTTCAGCAGCTGAACCAAAACAACTGGTATTTGACCATTTTAAGCCATGGTAAGAGGTTAAAGGATTATCAAACTATTTGATATCCATCACTTACACATCTTTATTTTCAAGAGGTTTCAAACAATTTATATAATTAAAATAGTGAATTTAAAACACAAAAGAATTATTCTTTAAAGCTGTGAAAGTACTCCAGATCCCTGTATTTAAATAGGCTTATTTGGTCAATACAGACAGCTCCAATATTAACCTGGAGTTTGACTAAATGTATTAATTTTGTTTTGGAATTGGCCAAGCAAGAAGGGACTTCAAGCACAAATTACCTGCCACTTAAACTGAATTTCTGCAATCAATAATGCTAGTTTAATTAAAACATTGTACTAGAAACTGGCTATGTCCCCAGATTAAAACCAGATTAGCAAGTTTCTGTTAATTATATCCATTTGAGATCTTCCAAGAAAGGTTACAAAAGGAAGCTTCTTTATTTTTAGGTGCTAGGGCACTAATAGGCACATTTTGAAAGCATTTAGCAACTTTTTAAAAAAGAAGATTCCAAGAACTTGATTATTGTACACCAACAGATCAAGCAAATGGTTTTATGTAGTATTTTTCAAGTCATTTTCAAATTTTTAAAAACAGGTACTCATAGATAGTGTCTGAGATCATTGGATGTAAATAATTACAGAATCACAGAATTGATATGGAGCAGAAGAAGATCATTCAGTACACCATATCTGGACTAGATCTTTCTATGTGCATAATGACCTAATGGTCTTTGCCTGTATATTTTTACTATTTCAATAATCATATAGTGCTCTCTCTTAATTGAATCTGTCTCCATCACACTTCCAGGCAGTGCATTCTTGACCTAAACCATTTGCTTTATGAAAAATTCTTACCTTTCTCATTTCTTTTGAAAATTATTTTTAGTCTGTGTCCTCTCATTTTTGACCTTTTTACAAATGGAAACTGTTTTCCAATGTCTGCTCTATGCAGACCTCTCATGATTTTGAAAACATTGATCAACTCTTCTCTTAGCTTTCTCCTCTCCAAGGAAAATAGTTCCAACATCTCCAGTCTATCTTTGTAACTGAAGTCTCTAATCACAGGAGCCATTCTCATAAAGCACGTCTGCATTCTCTGTAACATTCACATCCTTCAGAAAGTGTAGTGCACAATATGGCATGCAACACGACAGCTGAGGTCTAAGTCGTGACTTATGCACATTCAGCATAATCTCCATTCTATTGTACTCTATGCAACTAATAATAAATCCTAGGCTACTGCATGATTTATTAATTGCTGTCTGTGACTGTCCAGCTACATTTATTGACTTATGATAATACCTATCTAGGTCTCTCTGCTCCTACATGCTGTTTGTAGTAGTATCCTTTATTATATACACACACTATCTTCTTTCTATCTTACACTTCTCCACACTGAATTTCTTCTGTACTATCCATCCATTCCACCAAACTGTCCAATGTCCTTTTTAGTTCAACACTGTCCTCCTCATAGTGTACAATGCTTACAAGAATTGTATCATCACAAACTTTCAAATTGTCCTTTCTCTTAAAAGATGTTCAATGCCACAATGTGAGTTTGGGTTTCAGACAAAGTGGTTGAACTGAAGACGACGTTTTCTTATATTAATTCTCCAGAAAAAGAGTGACTTGGTTCATTCACAGATCATTTTTCTTCTTCAAAAGAAATTCATTCTCTTTCAATGCTGACCTGTCTCAAAGTTTTGTTCAAAGACGTTAGTTCATACAATTTGGGTTTGGAATGATTAGGTTTGTTGCTTGGTATGTATGCTTTGTGTCCCTTTAGTCTGTAGCACATCTTCAAGAAGTAACTTCTTTTGCTACAAGAGCAAGGTGTTGGGAGAAGACTGGAGAGCGCCATTTTTGCTGGTGTTTTAGAACCACACTAGTGACAAAATACTGTTGTATTAGGATTTTGTGTTGATGTTGCCATATGTGGTATAGTATTCAAATGAAGGTCTGTTTCTTCTGGTTAAATGGTCTATTGTGCTTTAAGTCATAAACCCACTGTAGATTATTCTGAATTAAATGGAACTTTTGCTGTACAATGCTTCTTGAACAATTTTCTGGACTCTGTATCTATTACTATTTGAAGTGCTCATTCTAGAATTAGATCATCTCTCAACTGAAGTTCAGAGATTGAATTATCTCAGAGACTAATGGCAATTCTGTCACAAATGACCTCTTGTTGTATGAGCCTGACATTTGAAGTTGTTGATTATTTTCTTGATTTGAAAGAATATTGTTGGTATTTTGATGTGCTTGGACTCATATTCATCTTATTGTCTGTGATATTCTTAGCTGAGTAATATCATTGCAGTAAAGATGTTGTAGTACTAAAATTGAAAGCTTTTCACAATTATGCTGTTTTAAATGATGTTTACCTAATAAAGTTCCATTTCCCTTTACCACAGGTGTCTTCATTCAGATGAATGAAGATATTTCTTTTCCAAGATTGGTGAAGGATTTCTTGAGAATCATTGGGTAGAACTTTCTCAAAACACCTTCAACTCAATAAGATTACAATAGCAACCAGTTTTTTGACTCTAAATAAAGCCGTTGTGATATCATTTTAGCCAATTGTTTTTCAGTCTCAGTTGTAAATTTGCATTGGATTTGACACATAATTAGATTTGCACTTTACCTGATTTTGCACATTTTAATTATTAATAAAATTAATAAAACATCATTTTTGAATAAAACTTGATGTTGTCAATCAAATGATTGAACTAATTAAAAACACTAATTTCACATCAGGGCTCTGATACTTTGAATTGCAGTAACAATTTTTATGCTAGATTTTTCTTTTCCTTTTTCAATGAGTTAAGCCCGTATTCAAGGAATTACCATATTTTACTGTTGTTAGCTTTGTCATCAATTAAATAATGCATGCATTTATTAACTGTTAGAAAACATAACTGCATTCCTCAGACTAGTTTAGCAAGTCAAACCATACCTCTGTGTTCCTTCCCTTAAGAGATCAAATCTGCTCTGTATAGATAATAAAAGGCTTCCTTACATGGATTCCAAATTCAGAATTCTTCCCATAGTTGCTAATAGGTTTTTAAAAAAAAAATTAAAGTTTTTTGTTCAGTTATGATTGGCTGTAATTTTTGTTTTGACACTTAACAGTGCTCTGATGGCTCCTCTGTGGGAGTTTTCTGTTCAGAGATGTTTCCCTCACAACAGCAGTATGGCTGCTGTCTGCTAGTTGGTCTTAAAGCTGTATCAACAATTTCTTGAAAAAATAGATTTTTAAAAATTCTTCTCTCCAAATAATCTCAGATTTTGTTCCTTGATTTTCACTGCTGCCACAATTTTCCAGGTAGTGAATCCTGTGACTGTTCTACCTTTATCATGTGGTTTGATGTCACATTGAGCATTAAAGTTTGAAACAGATTGGGTCAAGGAAACGTTGAAGTCAATAATTATTTTCAAACATAAAATTTATAGTCATGTTATTTATTATGCATTAATACTAAACACCATAAATACTATACTAAGAAGCTATATCAAGAGCTAAATGTTAGGCAATAATTGTTTTCTTTGCGTTCAAGCCAATGTTGAAGTCTGGTTTGATTTAGGCTTGTGGAGGGTTCTAACTTTCCCCTCACTGTGTGATTTATAGTCAATGATGTGCTACTCCATTACATCATTTCCAGTGATGCACGATGTTCCACATTCCCAGATCTTGGTCATGAATAGAAATTAGAAGAACCAGGGTACCCAGTAATGCAGTAATGCCTTGGGACTACCACTACAAACCTTACCAATTTTTTTTCTCATAAAGTTGCTGTTTGATATTGGATAACATAACTTTTGGGAATTAAAGCACATCTCATTAACAGCATTTTCTTCATTATACTTTGCTGTTGAATCTTCAAAGAGATTCAGTAAGTTGGTTCAAGATAATTTTCCTTAACAAATTCAGGCTGCCTCCCTCTTGTTGAATCATATTTTTCAAGGTGGCTTTTATTTTAATCCAGCATTATTATTTCTATAAGTTGCCCCACTATCAAAGTTAAACTGAGGGGTCTGCAATTGTTAGGCTTATCCTGAGAAATGCATATCAACAAGGGTGTGATGTTTGGAATTTTCCAGTTCTCTGGCACCATCCCTGAGTCAAAGAGGACTGGAAGATTATTGCCAGTACTTCTGCAATTTTTATTCTCCCTTCTTTCAGCATACATGGATGCATCCCTTCTGATCCAGGTGACTTATCAACTATACAATACCAACTTATCAATATTTCCTCCTTATCACTTTTTAACCCTTCTAAAGACTATGTTTCCTGCTTTGTTACAATAGCCCAGGTAACATCAAGCCAGGAGACCAACCTGGTTCAATGGAGAGTGCAGATGAGCATATAGGGAGCAGCAGGCACACTCTAAAGTGAGGTGTCAACCTCTTGAAGCCAAATAATGGAAGAAGCCAGTAATAGAGAGAGCTAATCTGTTCCACCTCCAATGGATCAGGTCTAAGCTCTACAGTCTTGCACATCCAGTCATGAATGGTAGTGGACAATTAACAACTCTCAGGATTCACAAGTATCCCCTTTTTTAATGATGGTAAAGTCTGTACATCAGTACAAAACATAAGAGTGAAGTATTTGCGATAATCTTCAGGGAAAACTGTCCAATGGATGATTAATCTCAGCCTAAACCAGAGGTCCCTAGAATCATAGTTGCCAGTTTTCAGCCAATTTGATTTGCTCTACATAAGAAATGGTTGGAAGCACGGGATGCTACAAAGGTGATCAGCCCTGATAACTGTTGTACTAAAGACTTGTGCTTGAGAATGTGGTATAACCATAAACCAGGCTATTCATGTATAACTAAAACATTGGCATCTACCCAGCAATATAGTAAATTGCCTCAGTCGAGTAAACAAAAGCAGGACAAATCCAACCCAGCCAATTCCTGTCCCAGCAGTCTATTCACCCTTGATATTCAATGCCATTTGGAATCCTGTGCTGTCAATATCCTGGGGTTGTCACAGTCTCGAAACTGATCTGGACTCAGCATATTAGTGCTGCAGCTACATGAGCAGGTCGGAGGCTAGGAACACCACAGAGAGTAACACATTTCCTGACTCCCTAAAGCTGTACACTATGTATAAGGAGTGTGATGGAATACTTTCCACTTGTCTGGATAGGTATATCTCCAAAACTACTCAAGCTTGACACCATCCAGGCAAAAGGCAATCCACTGGATTGGCACTATATCCACAAACATTTAGCCCCTCCACCCTGAAGCACAGTAGCAACAGTGTGCATGACTTACAAAACGCAGTGCTGAAATTTACCAAGCTTCTTTAGACACCACCTTTAAAATCCAAGAAGAATACCATCTTGAAGGACAAGGATAGCAGCTATGTGGAAACAGCACCACCTGCAAGTTGCCCTCCAAACCTCCTTAGTGTCACTGAGTCAAAATCCTGGAAATCCCTCCCAAACATCATTGTGGCTCTACCTATACCAAGTGAACTGCAGCAGATCAGGAAGACAGCTCACCATCACCTTCTCCAGGAATAGACAATAAAAGCTGACCCAGCCAGTAACACCCGCATCTCATGTATGACTTAAGAAAAAATGTACTTTCCTGTTAAAAGACAGATGCAAATATTTATCTGACACATTAGTCATACCCTCTGCTTCCATGCATAAATCTCATTTTTGGTGCCAAATTGACTATTTCTCCTTTTATCACTGTTATGTTTTTAAGGTCTTATTGAAAACTTTGACATTCCCTTTTGTCTTAGCTGCCATCCTTATTCATGATCACTCTTTGACTCTCGATTATATTTTCTACCCGACAATCTCAAAGCAGACATTTCCTTCTTTGTCTTATTTGTTGTTTCCTCTTTCATCCAATCAATCAGTTCTGAATTTGTTTGCTCTACTTTTCCCTTTTGAGGGACTATACTTTGACTGTCTGAAAGATTTTTTATTTGGAAGTAACTCATTATTCAGCTACAGCTTTTCCCACCAATCATTGGTTCCAGTTGATTCAACCCAGCTCCTATGTCCATTGAATGTTAGCTGTCCCAGTTAATTCTTCTTACTCTGGATTAGCAATTATTCTTTATCCATTTAATTGTTGCATGAACATTTCTCCTGCACATAATCCAAAAATCCTTGCCCCTCTCTTTCCTTTAAATGAACTATCCTAGACTACATTCAGGTAGGTAACCTATACCACCCCACCCGGCCCCCCCCATACCTAATCACTAACGCTTGCAGGTTTCACTATTTCTTTGCAGATTCTTTCCTCTTTCCTTCCAATTGGTTGGTGATCAGTGGACTACTCCAAGCAACATAATTGCATCCTTCTTGTACTTCAGCTGTTAACAAAAACAATTCTGGCCTTGAATTCTCTGAGACACCCTCTTTCTGCAGGACTGCAACACACTCCTTACACAATACTGCAATCTCCTCCTTTTCTAACTTTCTTGAACATCCAGTAACCAGGAATATTTTGTGCCCAATCCCACACTTTCTTTAGCCAGATCTATTCAATCACCATGGCATAATACCACATGGGAATCTGTGCCTGTAACTCACTAAGTTTATTTACTCTATTCCACACATTTGCAACCATGCAGTGTATCCCTCATTTAAAACATTTTTTTTCTCCTTTCTGCTCATCTACCTATTCGTGTAGTGTTCTCTGTTTTAGTGGTATCAGTCTCTCCCAGAGTTTGGTGAACCCTGACATTTCTCTTTAGTATTCTCTCCTGTTCCCTCACTCCTTTTGATTTACTCATTTTCCCTCTCAGCAGCACCAGCAAAATAGCACTTAATTAGAGTAGTCTCATTTCTGTTTAGATACTATTTTTTCAGCATGTACAGGTGCTGCCTCACCGACGGCCAAATCCATGCCCCAGGAATTCAGTCAAAAGTCAAATGCCACCAGGTTATAGTCCAACAGGCCATTTGAAATTGCAAGCTTTTGGTGACAGATTTGAAACAGGACCTCACACCCAAAGTGTATTGTATAACCTCAAATGTCCCCTATTGTACCTTTATTAACTCTTTAATTATCTATGGGCAAAGACTATGGAATCTGGATTTTGCTATTTAATCAGTAGTCTGCCTCCTAAACGATTCAACAAGGACAGCTAGTTTTAAAGTTGTTAAATTTTTGCTTGTAAGTATTGTGTCTTGTACCTCTTTACCATACCATGTCTGAGGAAAGAGCTGAGCTTCAAAGACTTACAATTTCAAACAAACCTGTTGGACAATAACCTGGTGTTGTTCGATTTTTGACCTTATCCACCACAGTCTGACTCTGGCATTTCCACATAAGAAATTTGATACGTTCCCTCCTGCACCAACTTTCCTGCCACGTAATCATCTGTCTTATCTCCTTACATTTCTGTACTCACTTGCGCATGGTATACAAAGTAATCCACATTTGGTACTAATAATGCTTAGCTTTGGCTTTCAACTTCTTAATACCTGGCTTCAGATGAAACAGAAATTGAAGTCAAAATCCAAAATATCTAAATGTTAAACTCTCTGATCTCTGATAGAAAAGAAGGCATAAGAGATCGAATGCCAAAACAGATGATACTGATAAGGCAAGAAGAGATGGTTTGGCATAAATAGAAAAATAAAAGATGGGTCAAGAGGAGATGAAAATGCTTAGTGCAAAATTATCAGAAACAGCTGTCATCCAGAAGTATGGTTTAGATCTGAAATTGTTGAGCTCAAAGTTGGGTTCAGAAAGTTGTAAAATGTGTAATCAAAAGTCAATAGTCTGTTTCTCCAACTTATACTGAACATCAAAGGTCAATGACAGAGACAGGTCGAGGAAATGGGGTGGAGAATTAAAATGGCAGGCAACTGGAATTTCAGGGTCACACTGACTGGAGATGTTCAACAAGATGGTTACACAATCCATGTTCCATCTCCCAAGTTTAGAAGAGATAACTACATTACAAGTGAATGCAATGTACTTCATTAAATAAAGTCCAAGTAAATCACTATTTCTCCTGGAAAGAGTGGTTAAGGTCCTTAATGTCATGGAGGGAGGAGTTAAAAGGACAGACATTGTATCAGTTAAACTAGTTTGAGAAGATCCAGTGGAAAGCAGAGGGGGCAATGCAATTGACTGAGATATGGACCGAGGTGTCAGAGCAGAAGAAGTCCCTTCTGAATACTGAAAAGTGAAAGGAAGATACCCTTGGTGGGACTATCACTCTGGAGTTGGCTGCAGTGGCAGAGTTAAGAAGAATGTCCAAAAGACATTTAGTATTCAAACTGGAAGCAAAAGTCAGAGGGATGTGCTGAAGTGAAAAGGGGGAAATCTTTGGAGAAAGTTTCCAATGTGCTTTGACTTCAAGCTTGTTTCCTTCAAAATATCAGGTATTCTGATGGGAACCTGTATCTCTCCAAGCTACAGCTGCATTTTTATATGAAATTTCCTTTGCCCTATTCCTTTCCCCGCTTCATCCAATATATTGATGACTGTCTCAGTATCATTTTGTTCTGATTTGGAGATGCTGGTGTTGGACTGAGGTGTACAAAGTTAAAAATCCCACAACACCAGGTTATAGTCCAACAGGTTTGATTGGAAGCACTAGCTTTCGGAGCACTGCTCCTTCATCAGATGGTTGTTTGTTGTTCTTGCCTTCAAAAGTGGAAAATTTAGTCAATTTTGTTTTGACTTTCAACCATTCCTTTGACCATCTCCAACTCTTCCTTTCCATTAATTGACATCTCTATTTCTGGAAGTAGACGTTAAAAACCATATTCACAATAAACCCACTGGCTATCCCAGTTAAATTGACTATACTTATATCCAACTTGTTTGCAGTAAAGACACCATTGTATTATCTTAGTTACTTCACCTCCATCACATTTTTTCTGGAAATGCTACTTGTGGTTCAGATATGTTTTCCTTTTCCATCACTGTCCTTAAATGTGTCCATCCCATTTTCTCATCCTTCTGCTTTCATGACTTCTCCTCTGAATCAATTTTGTTTGTGGAATACCTCAGTTCAGTGCACAATCTTGGCTGCCAATTTCCGGTCACCTTCCATTTTAAGTTTCCTCTCCAGTTCCACTCTGACCTCTTTGTCTGTGATATTGTTCCAATGAAACTCAATGTGAGCCCCAGGAACAGCACCTCAATTCTCAATTAGACTATTTACAGCACTCCATACTCCGCTGTAATTTTGATGATTCCTGATCATACCCTCTGCTGTCACTTTTCTTTTTGGACAGTTGCTATAGATAATGGTTCTGCCATTTCTTTTCCCAACTCCTCTCTTCTAGACCTAAACCCAACTTTTGTTTCTTTAATCCTTCCATTACCATTAATCTTTTGCCTGCAACCTTCAATCTTTTCATTATCTTGGGTCAGGTTTTCACCAGTGATGTGGGTAGATGAAGATTTCCCAGCATGTTGCACTAACCCTTGGAAACATTGCCCTTGAGTTTTCACTCCAGGAGTATGAGGGGTCATTGGGTTGGGTACAGAGGTGGAGTGGAATACATGTGTAACAGCTGTTTAAGTTACTTTTCAAATGGTTCCTGCAATCAACACCTTTGAGGGCTGTGAACCTGAAAGTTTTAAGAATCTGACTCAATTCCATAAAACTTGTTGAGGGCAGGAAGATTTCTACCCCCCACAATGAAATTGGCCACATCAGGAGCACAGAACCTACACTCTTTACACATATCAGCAGAAATTACAGGCGCCCTGCAATAGTACCATCCATGATTTTTAATGGCCCATGACATATCCCCAATTCCATAACAAATCTGGCCTTTAATCTTTCCTGTCTTCCTATCCCACACATTCTCTTTCATGCTTTGCTCTATTCCCCTTTTCCCACACTTGTTTTTGCTTAGAACCTGTTGTGCCAGGATACAATCTGAACTGTTAACTTTGTTTCTTCTCTACAGCTGCTGCCTGATCTGTTGAATATTTCCAGCAGTTTCTGGTTTTATTTCAGATTTATAGCTTCTGCAGTACTTTCCTCTAACATCTACTTATATCACTTGGTGTCAAAGTTTGTTTGAGATTGTATCTTACAGGAACATTGTTTTTGTTTTTGTTATTAGCACTTTCCTAAGCAGCTTCATTAAAATGAAAAGTTGGTTACCACATTTACAGGCAGAATCCTCCATATAATTAATTAATAATTAACAGAATTAAGGGCGGGTATCAAATGCTGTCCTTGTTAACAATATGCACGTCCCATGAACGTATTATAAAAGCAGCAGTCAATCATAATGAAGGTAACTTGGTTCCTGTTCATCTCTGAGAATTTTACTGTGAAATGGGAATGTGAGGAAACAATGATCACAACTTTCACTTTTTCTAAGGGGATAAAATAGTTAGTATTGGATCAGCCATCTGTTAAGCTTTATTCAATGATACCATTCCCCTTCACTGATAGTTACTCAAACTCCATTGTGATGTCATCTTGTCATGAGAGATTGAGTAGAGTTAATCATATTTTTAGGAATCTAGAAACAGAGAAAATTTTAAGAGAGCCAGAGAAAGTAAATGCTGTGAAGCTGTTTTCCTTCACTTTAGAGCATTGAATCAAGAGTCAGAGACTCAGAATTTTAAAAAAATCAGCTATTCAGTACTGAGATGTTGGGAAATTTCTTTACTCAGAGGATTGTGAATCATTGGAATTCTCTACCACTGACTGCGTACTGTGCATCAATTCAAGGCTGTGATTGACAGATGTTTGGGCACCATGAAATAATAGGATAGTGTGAGAAAGATGACTTATTGTAGAAGTGCAACCCCCCATATTTTCATTACAGGAGCAATCTTGAGGAGAATTGCACACCCTGCTGCTAACTTTAATATTCTTAGATCCTCTATTGATGAGTGCAAACATCATAGCAATGCAGTACAGTTAAATCACTTAACCTTTAATCAATAAAACAGCTAAAACCTATTCTCACTACATAATTTTCCATTCCCATATCAGCCAACATTACGGACTTTCTCACTGATGTTATTAAATTGATTACGGATTGTTGTTGAATTGCAAGCACTTTTTTGTACTGCGGACCCAAATTCACCACATACCAGTTTCAAACAGTACAAATTAATTTACTTTACAATCCAAACCTTCAACAAGGAGGGATTTTCCATCTAGTTAGGCTTGTTTGGAATGAAATGGAGATTTAACAGATGGATGGATAATGTTTCAAGCTATTATGTAGAATACTATTACAGATCGTTTTTAAAGTTAGATAACTGATCATGACCCTGATTTTTTTTCTCTCAGTAGCTATTAACAAATATCAATGAAAGATAAACACTTTGTCTGGATTATAATCATGGCTGGAACAAAAATTATGATTTCTAAAATATAAACATGCCTAGTTGATTATTTACTTTATTTCCATACTTTTGCTCTCTGAATTGTAATTTAAATCTATTGGGCCACAACATACAGTACCAATGTAGGAGAATAGATAGTCTGGAGCAGCATGTGAGACTACTTCTTTATATTTTCCTCTAACATTTGAGTTTTATTGATGGTTATCTGAACTCTTCAAAATCAGGATTATTAAACTTTGATGTTAAGAATAAAGTATAGTAACTGAAAATATATTAAGTTTTATAACACTGAAATGCTAGGAATGCAATAAAACAATATAATTACTAACCTGGATTCAAAACTATTATCTTTGACAATGCATTGTTTCTTCTCTGGCACTCCCTTCCAGGTTTTAGGATCTGCCATATCAACTAGTGCCTTGGCATTGAGCAAGCCAAACCCAAATCGACTGTTCACCATTAGGCCGGCTCCATTCTTTTTCCAGCCTAGGTTGTTGGCCAGTGGGTCATATTCAGAAGTCCAGACAATTAAATGTTGCAATTCCCTCCATGTAAGATTTGGGCTTTTGAAAAAGCAATAGCATAACTTGCTAAGTCAGGCATTAATTAATTTTTAGTACCATTGTAAAAAAGCATTATTGTAACTTAAAGTTGTCCATTTTACCATGCTTCTATTAAGTCAACCTCTGCTCAGCACCTTTCTGTATCATTATTGATGGAATTTGCTGCTGATACAGACTCTATAATGCGCAATATAACTGCTATGTAGACCCAATTATATCTATAAAATTATATGCTACTCTTTTGAAGTTTTGTTTCAATTTATCAAGTGCTGTAAGCTTAGTATCCTCGTACATTAAGACATGGACTACAGAACAGTAAACAATATGTCAAATTCTATTGTTATAGACAAAAAAAGAGAGTTTTGTAACTATAATTCAACATATATCATTGTTTCAAAACTTTAAAATAAGAATATCTTAACTATGCTTAAATGAACAATCAAGTTGCAATTCAACTCAGTCTACAGTTTAACCACACAAGTACAAAACTTTACCTTGTGTCTTGTTTATAAGAATATGCCAATATTGCAACAAAACATTACACAAATCAGTAACATTTTTATCTTAACATGTAATTATGATTTTGAGGTTGCTAACCATATGAAAACAAAAGCAGGCTAAGAGCTAAAGATTTCCTGCTTTCACACAGTACATAGTAAAATTAAATGTAATGTACCACGTTTCATCGTATTGCAATTATTAAACCTAAGTATTATACAATAACACTTAATGTCCAGATAAAATGGGCAGCTAGTATATGGTATGGATGATGGCAGATTTAATACTGATAGTACCATTCAACCTCTAGGGGGATAGTAACAGTCTCACTTGATGGAGCCAGTCAATGCCTAGCACTTCTATGGCATGAATGTTTTTACTTCATTCTTTCATTGAATGCAGGTTTCTCAAACAAGTCTGGCATTTTTGCCTCTCCCTAACCAATCTCGAGTGACATGCTAGGCCACTGGACTGAACAGTTGAGAGTCTACTGTATTGCTGTGGGTCTGGAGTCATATCCAGACCAGACCAGGTAAGGATGACAGATTTCCTTTCCTGAAATATTTTAGTGAACCAGAGAGATACATAGAATATTTTAAAAATATTTTTACAATCACCATTGATGAGACTCGCTTTCAACTCCAGAATTAATTAACAAAAATTGAATCCACCAGCTATTGTGTTGGACTTGAATCCATTTCCCCAGAAATTTAACTTGGGCATGCAGATTACTAGTCCATGACGTTACCACAACACCACCATCTCCCCACAAATGATGCTATTTGCCACTTAGCAGCCCAAGCATGAATACTGTCGAGGTCCTGCAGCACGCTGCAAAATTTGTGAAGTCTTGAATTTCTGAACTTTGTGCGATATTGAACATCTCCACCTCTGATCTTTTAATGGAGGAAGACCATTGATGAAGCAACTGAAAAAGGTTAGATAGGCCTCAGGAACTCCTGCAGTTCATGCCCTATACTGAGACTGGTCACCCAATTGTAGCACACTCAGTGTTAACTATGGAGTTTCTGTCTTCATCATTTCCAGTACCTAAAACAATGCTGAGTGATGTGTCTTGTTTTCTTCTTTTTCAGATTTCCTGTAATAGTTTGCTGAACCTGAGTGACTTGCTCAGCTATTTCAGTGGGCAGTTATAAATCAGCTACACTGTGTCAGCCTGGAGGCACACACAGGCCTGATCAGAGTAGGATGGTGACACAATTCCTTTCTGAAGAAGTCATGCCAGACTCAAAGTGTTAACTATCTATCTTTGCCAGATCTGCCAAGTTTCTCCAGTATTCTCTGTGTTCATTAAAACACGTTGGAGGCTGAGTTTAGCTTGCAGTCATCATTGAGAAGCTACCTTTCACCTCCCCCGAAATAAGCATGGGTATGAACCCACCAGTGACTCTGTCAAAGTATGTATGGTTAGGAATTTGTGAATGCCTGCCTCTACAGGCTTCCATTGAATACGACAGCCTAAAATAACAATGAGAACATTCTTGAGGATATGTTCATGACCAATATGGCTGTGGATGCTCTGCAATCAATTCTAGTGGAGACAAGTGTTCATCTTGTCCTGGGAAGTTTATGGTGCCTACCTATTGTTTAACATGATCCAAATAATTCTACATGCACTAATTGAAAGTAAGCTCACTTAGATCAATAGTATGATTCAACAATTGCAATAAGAAAGCTATACTTGAAGGAACTACAGATAGGAAGAAAGCTGAATCATTGCAGCCTAATTTCCCAACCTCCATTCTTGACAAATGAGACCCCTTAACAAATCACTCCCTTCATCAAGAATAAATCATTAGGATAGTCACAACTTTCTTCAGACAATACATTTTTTTGTAACTCATTGTGTGCTTATTCTTAACAACAAATGACTAATGAGCAGCATCTGTAGCTGCATTAGTGATTGATTCATGTATGGATAATAAATGTTAATGTTACAGTGACTGCTCCCTGAATCCTCAGGAACACTGGACTCTCTGTGAATGAATCAGAGGGAATATTATTCACGCCTAAACTCATATGAATTATGTTTTCATTCCTTATGCGATAAACTAGGCAATATTAATATGCTTAGTCAGCAAACCTATAAGAAGGCTCAGATGATTAGTATGAAATGTATCTGGTGGTCTGTGCAATCCTTTAATTTTCTAAGTACTAGAGCCTTTCAGAACCATTTCCCTCATCTGCTGCCTAAAATGTCACCAGGATTAGTACACCATCAATGTGTATCTTTGTTCTTCAATGAGCTGCAAATCAGGTCTTTTAAAATAACAAATGTACCAATTAAAAAGAGAGGCTGATGATTTATATTCATTCAATTTAACTGCTTGAAAAGTTCCTTAATTCCTCAGGCTCATCTTGACGCAGTTTGCCCTTTGAAAGTTATATAACTATTTCTGGAGACCATTTCCTAGGTCCTCACAGCTGTTAGCCTTAGGATGAACTATTTGGTGACAACTACTTGTGTTTCATCTCCAACAATTGTTTAACAAAAGACCTTTAATCAGAATTCCAGTGTCTCAGCTCATATGAGTTTCTTCATGTATTTCTGGTTCCATTTTGAAGATTTTCCATACTCTACATAAGATGAACATTTTTATTTATGTTGGCTGTGTGGCAACCTATCTGCTTGAAAATTTAAAAAGGACAATAATTCTTAGTGAGTCACAATTTGCTGATTTTCCTTTGTTCCTATTTGCGGCCCTGTACTGCATAAAATTGTTTGCAGGAATTGTCAGATATGTATCTTTGAGGATTGAATTCCTTACAATTATTGTAATGTCAGAAGAATCTTCTATTCACAAACAAAACGAAAGAGCTGAATATCAAATAACCAGTGCTGTAGAGAGGGTTTTAAACTAAGGAGGGTGGGGGGAGGTGTAAATAGAAAAGCAAGACAGTTTTTGGTAGAATTATGGGATAGCTGTTTGAATAATAATGCCCAGAATGGGACCCGAAGGGACAAAGTATACCAACATAGAGAAACAGCAGAAAATAATGAGGTCATATAACAAATGCAGTACATTAATCATGGAAGAGTTTAATCTTCATGTGGATTAGGATAGTCAGGTTGGCAGGGGAAACCAGAGGGAAGACTTCATAGAAGGTATTCAGGTCAGTTTCCCACAATGATATAATGTGGATTCAACCGAGGATCAGGCTATTTTGGATCTGGTGATGTGTTTAAAAAAAAAGCAGGTTTAATGCATGACATTAGAGTAAAAGATCCCCTTTGGAAACAGTGACAATGGTATAATTTAGCACTCAGTTTGAGATGGAGGAACTGGGCTCAGAAACAACTGTGTTCAACTTAAATAAACACATTTATAAAGGAATGAGGGCAGAGCTGGCTGGAGTGGACTGGAAAAGGAGTTTAGCAGTAAAGACAGTTGAGGAATGATAACAGGCTTTTTAGGAGAAGAAGTCCATGGCTTACAGCCAAGATATATTTCACTGAGAAAGAAGGATTTGAGGGAGAAAATAAACTAACCATGGTTAAACAGGAAATTTAAGAATAGCATAAAATTGAAAGAAAAAACATACAAGGTGGCAAAGGAAGTAATGTCTAAAAGTTCAGAAATTTTTCTGAAATTCTACAAGACTATACTAGTCAGATCACAGCTAGAATACTGTGAAAAGATTTGGGCCCCTAATTGAAGGAAAAATATACTGACATTGGAGGAAGTCGAGAGAAGGTTCACTAGGAGGGATTGGCTTGTGAAGAGAGGTTGGGTAAGTTTGGCCTATACTTGTTGGAATATAGACGGATGGGAGTTAACCTTATTGAAACACACAAGATTCTTAGGGAACTTAGCAAGGTCAAACATTTGTTGCTCATTGTAGGAGATTCAAGGTCTAGAGGGCAGAATCTTAGAAAAAGGGTTCGCACATAAGATGGAGATGCTGCAGAATTTCTTTTCTCAGAGGGTAGTGAATCTACGGAATTCTTTACTGCAAAGGGATGTAGAGCTTGGGTCATTAAGTATACTAAAAAGTGAAACAGACAGATTTTCAATCAGTAAGAGAATCAAAGGTTATGGAAAAATGGCAGCGAAATGGGGATTGAGAATTATCAGATCAGCCAGGATCTTGTTGAACAGAGGAATGAATTCAATGGGCTGAATGGCCTACTTCTGCTCTTGTTTTATGAACTTACACACCGTGTAGTACTGAGGGAGGAGCTGTTGACTGAATTAAGGGGAAAAGAAAGACCCAGGATTTTCTTGCAGATAGATATAAGAGAAGACATGACTTGCTGAGCTCTTCCATCATTCTCTGGGTTTGTTTTGGATATCCCAAAATCACACTGTTTTTGATTTTATTTGCCTTATTATTTACTCTATCCCCATGGCATCTCTCATGCTCCACTGTATCACACACCGTTTTGGGAACAACTCATCATTGCCAAAATATTCTCGAACTGATTACCATCTCTGGCTCAACTGCATCTTTCAAAGACCATTGTGCACCCAGACTAGCATCATTAAACTAGTGCTGTGCAATTTCTGACATTTGCCCTAGACATAGCAGGCAAAGAGAAATTGGCACTCTGCTTTGTGGGCAGAGATCTGAAGCTGCTGCTTCCTGGGGTGGATAAAGTGTCTTCTTCTCCAAGGACCTCTGGAGAGAAATCAACACCAGACCATGCCAGCCATTTCTAAGGTTGCCATCCATGTCTGCAGTTTCAGCTGTCTAAGAGGAATACACTAGGCAGAAGTGGGTACTGCAGATGCTGGGGATTAGAGTCAAAATTAGAGTGGTGCTGGAAAAGCACAGCAGGTCAGGTAGCATCTGAGGAGCAGGAAAATCCATGTTTTCGGCAAAAGGCCTTCCTAATGAAGAGCTTTTGAAGGAATACATTGCAATGCCACATGAAGGTAAATGATGATCTCCACTTCACCAGTGTAAGTCCCACTATCTACACTCCGATACCTCGTACTCACTGTAACTCTGCTACTATAACCAATGAGGCTCATGCTGTTCGACACTTACTATGGCAACATCTTCTCTCTGCCACACTGTCACCCACTCTACATCTCTCATCACTACTATCCCTGCATGCTCTCACTCACTGGGGATAAGTCCCTGCCCGAACCAAAAACGACAGCTCTGCCACCCACTTTCATCTCTCAACACCTGCCTCTCTTTCATTCCAGCCAGAAAACAGACACAACAGGGCAGAAAAATCAAAACAGGTGGTGGGCTGCCCAGCATTCAGTTCCTCATCCTTATCTGGATAGAAGTTAGACTCCGACTGCCCCTACTTGTTGTCTGTTGGTGTCCAAACCTGTGGAGTGGTGTCAAACTCTGCACTTGACTCTATGGCACAACGGTCTGTTAAGCCAGGACTCACTTTGCGAAGGCTAACTCCCTTGACCTGACAGTGGACAGCTGGCAATCACAACTAAGCTTCTTGGCTATAAGACTGCATTCAAGAACAAGCAAGATAGAAGTAATGCGAGCATGGTTTTGCTGGCTGGGGGGGGTTAAGGCAAGGCAATGTAAGGCAGGGATGTCGTGACAATCTAGATAGACCCAGAGTGACTATGTACTATAACAGCAAATGAAGAGCACAAAGATGCAGCTTGGACCAGTCAATGAGCTAGCTACATGTCCCTGAGCCTCCAGTGTCCTTGCTGCACTATTACAGTGATGGTGGCTGGTATAGCCCCAGGTGCAGAATTGAAATGCAGAAGCATCCTGGAGGTGGATTGGATATGTGCCATGAGAGTTCTTGGAAGATGACAAATGTCAGCTGTCAATGTCCATGCATATGAGGTGCGTGCTGCTAGTGCCCATAGACTGTGCCCTGAAATGTTGGTGCCCAGAGTCCAACATAGAGGTCCTTCAGAGCAAGCAGTGAACTGAATGCCAGGTACCCACTCTGATTTTCATGTTGAGAATTCTTGATGTTTGGCTTGTTCAGAGCATTTGGTATGATGGGATGTTGAATATTAATGAGGCAAGTTGTTGTATTAATAAGGCAGCTAACAAGCAATAATCCAACTCAGCAGCTATATAAAAGATGTAGCGTATTGTTCGCAATATCGAGATAGACCTTGCCGATTTCAATCAGTGTCTCAAATACATACTTTCAAAGCATTGAATTCATTCTCATGTACCTGTTCAATGTATCAAATATGTGCCACATCATATACTTTGTGGGAACTACCTTTCATAAGGACAATAATGTAGTGTAAAATCGTTAGCTGTGGATTAACTAGTTTCACTATCCACTAACCATCCATTTCAAAGGAATTATTCTAGTTTAACGTACTTTTC
The DNA here is from genome assembly GCF_047496795.1 of Chiloscyllium punctatum. NCBI lineage: Eukaryota > Metazoa > Chordata > Chondrichthyes > Orectolobiformes > Hemiscylliidae > Chiloscyllium > Chiloscyllium punctatum. The sequence continues at coordinate 61,999,976 of NC_092740.1, forward strand.
TTCTAGAGCAAGGGCAATGATGCCTGCAGCCAATGGGGCTGATGCCGATGTGCCAGTGTGAGTCTCTGTGCAGTCGTTGTGAAGATCGGCACTTGTCTGAAAAATGAAAAGAAATAAAATTATACTGCTGCTAATCTTTGCTACATTTTGAATAAATTGCACAATATGCACAAGCTGGAGAATATTCACAAATTTATCAAACCTCAATGAACTGAAAATTGTAAAACACTATTACTCTCAAAATATTATTATTTATTTCTTGACAGGTTGGAGTGATAACAATGTTTATCAGGGATTGAGGTTTGAGCTTCAGCATGGTCAGCAGTAGGAAAACATTTCCTCTGGAGGTGGTCTGCAATTGAACATTCACACACTATTATAAATATCTGCTCTTCAATAATGTTTATTGATTTTTGTTTAAGAAAAGAGACCAACGTATTTTGGTTAAACTTATTTGTATTGTACATGAAAATCTTGTGCCTTTCTTTAAGAAAGACTGCAAGGAGAAGCTTGGAAACTACAGTCTGACATTAGTGGTGGATAAATTGTTTTAAGTGATTTTGAAAGAGGGTTTATATATATCTGAAGAGGGAAGAACTGATTAGGATAGTCAGCAAGACGTTGTGCAAGGGAAATTGTGTCTCACAAACTTAATTGAGTTTTTTTTTCAGGAAGTAACCAAAAAGATTAATGAGGGCAGAGAATGGACCTTCGTAAAGCCTTTGACAAGGTTCCATGTTAGGCTAATTAGTAAAGTTAGATCACATGAGGTTCAGGGGGAGTTTGCCAATTGGCTTGCCAGTACAAGACAGAATGGTGGTGGAGGGTTGTTTTTTGGACTGGAGGCCTATGACCACAGTGTTTCACAGGGATTGGTACTGGGTCCACTTTTGCTTGTCATTTAGATAAACGATTTGGATGAGAATTTAAGAGGCATGGTTAGTAAGTTTGCAGATGACAGCAAAATTGGTGGTATATTGAACAGTGAAGAGGGTTATCTGAGATTACAAAGAGATCTTGATCAATTGGGTCAATGGGATGAAAATTGGCAGATAGAGTTTATTTTGGATAAATGTGAGGTATTGCATTTTGGTAAAATAAACAATTAATGACAGGACCCTGGGTAATGGTATAGAAAAGAGATACATAGTGGTTCGGGGACATAATTCTTTGAATTTTGAGCCACATGTAGACTGGGCAGTTAAGAAAGCATTTAAGACACTTGCCTTCATTTCTCAGACCTTTGAGTATAGGAGTTGGGATGTCATGTTAAGATTGTACAGGACATTTGTGAAGCCTCTTCTGGAGCACTGTGCAGTGTTCTGGTCACCCTGCTATAGGAAGGATATTATTAAATTGGTGAGGTTTCAGAAAGGATTTACCAAGATGCTGCTGGCAATGGAGGGTTTGAGTTAAAAAAATAGGATGGGACATTTTTGCACTGACAGCTTGAGGGGTGACTTTATAGAGATTTATAAAATCATGAGGGGCGTAGATAAGGTGAATTGTAAGGGTCTTTTCTCTAGGGGGAGGGAGTTCAAAACTAGGGGGCATATTTTTAAAGTGAGAGGAGAAAGATTGATAAAGGAGGGGCAACTTTTTTTTTAAATATAGAGACTGGCTCGTATGTGAAATGACTGTCAGATGAAGTCATGGATGCAGGTACACTTACAAAATTTAAAAGACATTTGGTTAAGTACACAAATAGGTAAAGTTTGGAAACATGGTCAGTGTGGACTAAGTTGGACTGAAGGGTCTATTTCCATGGTGTCTGACTCCATGACTCTATCTTCTAAACTCTTAATTCTGCATAAAAGACATCTAAATTACATTTATGTATAACTAATATTTTTGAAGTAAGTAAGAAGTTGGGACCTGTTTATGAGTGCACCTCCTGTATGTGTGTACCTTAAACAGCCTTATGGCCTCATTGGGCTCAGCAAAATTCACTTTTAGCCCTTAAAGAGCTTAATATTTTAAGCCTGTCTTATGAGGTGCTTGACTAAGAAGTGTGCCTTGGACCTCTAGCTTGATAGTATGGGAATCGCCACAAAAAGTTTATCATTGTGTTATCAGAATGTATTTACATATGATAGCCTTGCAATCTACACTTAACTAGCTTCACCTTCACTTCTGATAGTATCTACATATATTTGAACTTTTTAAAAAATCTTATTATCAAATTCTTAGAAGCCAAATTGAGAGAAAAACAATTTCTGATATGAAACCTCCATTGGTAGCACCAAATTCTCTAGTTCCAGTTCAGCACAGTCAAGTACATGGCATACTCTAGAAAAGCAAATTTTTTTTCTAAGGAAGCATACTTTGTGTCCTTTTTGAGTAAAAGATCCAACATGGTGCTAAAGAAACAATAATCTTATGATCCAGATTTGAGACTACCTACATCCATTTCAGCAACTGTAAAAATGATACCTTGATCTATTCCTTTGGACTGCATTGGATTGGAACAGAAATCCCATGACAAAAGAACACAGGTTTGGCCACAATTGACATTCAAAGTTGGTACTCAATTTTTTAAATGCACTTTTTGTCCTAGTTTCTGTTCACGTTTGTTTGAATGCCACCAAATGCAAAATCTTCCATGAATCAGAACAATTTAAGATTAAAATGCCATTTAAAAAATGTATAGTTTAAACAAGCTATTTGAACAAACATTGATGATTAGGTTGCAGTTGGAATAAAGTTGAGGGGTTCTGGATGAAGCTTGGTCACAACATGAAGTTGATTGGTCTATGGACTAGTGACAAGTTTTTGATGACAATAGCTTTTGCTTGCCAAAAGCAACCACATGTTTCCTTCTCAGGTAACTGAACAGCTTGGAGCTCAGAACAAGATACAGAGAAGTAATCAGGTCTCCACCAGCACAAGAATTGTTACTGTTCTTGCAATCAAAATCCAGTTTAAATCTTATCTTTCCTTCAGAAGTTGCTCTAATTTATGATGTTTTAACTTGATAAATTAGAAACCTTTCACAAGTGAGTCAGCCACCCTTTACCTCTTGCCAACCATTCAGAAAGGTAAGGCTGAGAAAAAATTTTCTGATCAACAAAAACCGACTCAACAGATCTTGTGAATAAAGGCAACTGAACTGCTTTGCCAGTGTTCCCTTCATCCATTTTTTCCCCTGCCTATGCTAGAAAAGCTAGAGAACTAATGAAAGCTCTATAGGCACATGAATAAATTGATCATACAACTTGAAGTGGATTCTGTAGATGTTTACTTCCACCTAAACAAATTCATTACATATACCCATCTGTTCCCATAACATTCAGCCTTTTTCTCAAAACCACCTATTCAATCTAATCTAGAATAGTAGTGTAATTCTACTTCAATTACTATCCTTGGAAATAAATGTCATATCCTCAGAGCTGATTAGAAGGAAATTTCTCCTGTTTATTTTAAACCTCTTAAATTTAATTTACACCTCTCATTCTAAACCTCTCTGATTTTGTAAACAATGTGTTTCATTTATTCTGTCCTATATAAATTTTAAAGTCATCCATCACAACCCTGCCTTAGTATAATGGGACCCAGTTCGAATTGCTTTAAATCCATCTTCATGAGTGTCATATTAGGCTTTTGGTACCAACCACTGAAGGTTGTGTTTGGAGTAGCCCACTGCCATTAATCTTTTTTTCCAGATACTTCTTTTTAAATCAACCTGATGACAGATAATATGACAATACCTAGAGAGTTGGTGGGACTTGAACCCAGGCCTCCTAATCCAGAGGTAGGGACACTACCACTGCACCACACGAGGCCTAAATCCATCTTTCTTTCTGTACTCACTTTAAAGGTCTGGTTAATTATTATTGGTAGAAGATAGACCATTAGTGAGTCTTACCAAGACGAAGCACTTATAGAGTAGTTAATTGTAGGATAGTAATGGATACAAATAACATTAAATAAAAAGGTAGAATTACAACAATCAGAAGCCAGGTGTATCACCTTCATCTCAGGCAGGACACCATGCTAGACTTCCTGTTTGTCCACCTGGATGATGTTATCATAATGGATGGAGTTTTAATGCAACTTCAACATGGGCTGAATTTCTATTTGGGTGCAGGAACATGATCTTAAGAATCAGTTCTAGATATGGACCCCACCTGGATTGTGCGGTTATGCGGTGGTTTTAAATAAACTGCTGTTGTTTTTAAATAAATTGTCAATGTAAAGCCAGAGAACAGGTTTGCCAATGGGTGGCCCTCCAGCAGTAACAAAATTATAGGTGTATCAACCAAGGTGGAAGCTGCTGCTCTGAGATGTGGAGAAAGAGAGAGAGAGAGAAAGGAGATACCAGAATAGTCTTTCTTTACTTTGTAGAATTAAAAGAGCTGTTTGATTATTATCTCCACACGATAGGCAACCTTGTGATCATTATACCATATGGGGCATCTCTGTTGTGGAAATTTTTTACTTACATTAATTAGGTCTAAATTGATGACAAGCTGCAAACTGGTGAGTTGGCGTCCATGATCTGATCCAGCAGCTCAGAGAGTGGCTGCGGCTCAGGATTGCATTCGCATATACTAACTGGCAGCACTGGCTGCCCCCAATTCCAACCCTGACCCACTTGAAAAAATACAGCCTGATATTTGTATTTCTTCATACCAGGAAGAATACCAATGAATCTGCCTGCTAATATGTTCAAAGTGCTCATAGATTTCCTTTGATATTTGATTTGAAGTCTTATTAAAGGTTTAATTAAATATATCATAAACTATATATGCAAATTTAGTTTAATTACTCCAAAATAAATAAACAGTGAGCTTCCTGTGGCAGATACTTACAATTCTTTGATCTGTGTAGTCTCCACTGCTGTAAGCTGTAGCCAGGGTGGAAGAGCATTTTTCTGCATACCATGGAGAGAGCCCTTGCTGTGATGCACTGCTTATAGAAACTGTATAGATGCTATCTGTGTACCCATCACAGTCACAGTTATCACCTTGACGACCACCATTCCCCGATGCCCAGACAAAAACTGACCCTTTTCCTCCTCTACCCTGAAAATACATAATTTTAAATTGAATATCATTGACAAGTTGCATATAATATAATTGAACAAAAGTAACATGATATTGAATGATTCTATATAATATGTCCTGTCTGTGTTAGTTTGTCAGAACAGCAATCTATATTAATTCAAATGCCATGCAGTCTCATTATAGCTTTACGTCTTCCTCTATTTCAATAATAATCCATTATTCTCTTGAAAAATCATCTACTGATACCAGAATCTGTGACACAACCATTTCTTCTGATAAAATATTTTATGCTAAACAATCTACACAAAGACATTTCCCTTTTTTTGTGGCATTATAAATTGATGGCCTGTTGTCACTAAAATATCAACTAAAGGAACTAACATTTCTTTGTTAAGCTATCAAACTCATTCAATATTTTAAAAACTATTATAAAATGTCCTCTTAACTTTCTCTGATCTTAATTAACAACATTATTTAAAATCTTCACAAAACCATCACTTTCTATATATTCTCTCCTGCATCCATTAGGGGTCCTACTTTATCTTTAAAATATTTATTTACTTTTCATATATTTCCAAAAGCCCTGATAAAATGATGTGTTAAATTATTACGGTAATATAAACCTCTTTCTTAGTTTGGACAATCACAACAGCACAAATGTTTTTTCTACAAATATTTAAAAATTATATTTGTTCTTGGTCAGCTCTAAGGAGTTCAACAAGTTTGAAAGTTAGAATAGTTCTGCATTTCTACTTTGGCATAAAATTATCTACAATACTCACCTTCTGAATGCCATGTTCAAATGCTTTTTGTGCAAGTCTCCCAGGACCTTCCACAGTCTTTCCATCATCATTTGGACCCCAGCTTGCACTATAAATATCCACATGCTGTGGATTGAATCCAATTGAAGTGGCCTCAATTGCATCTGTTACGATGCCATCCAGCATTCTGATACCTAAAGAAAAGTCAAGATTTTAAAATTAGTGATCGAGTGACATTAGTCTGAAATTCAATTTAAACACAATAAGTTATGTAAAATTCACCAATCAGAAATAGCAAATAGGACATGAACTGAAGTACTGAATATTCAAGCAATGGGTGAATAATCAAATCATACCAATACCATCAGGTTTTATTCCACTCAACATACTTTGCGCTCATACTTCAAGTGGTTTTTTTGGCATGACAGGGGTTTGAAGCTTCAGCACACTGTATTATAGAGTGATCATTACAGCCTTTATATCCAGAAAATCATATGTGTCACGGTGATGATCTCACCTTTATGAGAGCTAACATTTGCTCTCAGGGAGAAAAGATTATCGTTAAGGTAGTCACTCTGGTGATTAAATCAAATGATTCACCACCATCAACTTAATGACAGAAGTCTGGGAGAAGATCACTTAGCTGCCATTCATTCAGTCTCTAGTGGATAAAATGGGGAAGTTTAAAGTCAGAGTAGGGTATAGTTGAGGGAATGCAAAATAACTTGAAAACAGAGAGTTTTCTTCTAGCAAAGAACCTATAAATCTGGAAGTAACTCAGCAATGTTAATGCAAAAACATATATTGTGTTTTATGATTCCAAGCACTTTGGGATGTTTGACAACATTTTTGGCATTTTATAAGTGCAAGTTGTGGAAGGAGCTCGTGTGTCAGTAAGTAGTGCCCCTGTATCTGAGTTAGGAGCTCTGCATTCCTGTGCCAGTTGCTGGACAAAGTGACATTTGACATATACATGACTTCATTTTTCCTACTGCAACAATCCCCGTGGGGAGATGAGAAACCAAGATAACCAAAGATTTTGGGTGACCCTCATCAAATGATGAAATTACTAGCAAGGTTCTGCTTTTTGTAGCTTTCTCTTTAACACTAATTAGAATCAATACAAATTGTACCTAAAGTGATAAGTAATTTCAGAAAACATAAATTTCACTTTCAATGGTTGATATAACAAAGATTGATCTTAGTTAACCAAAAGTATTTGCATTACTCTCCATACAAATGTAACATTTGTAGCAATACAGTTCCACAATATGCCATTATTTGCTCATGTAAAATGGATTAGTGGCCCTATTTGACAACACCTTTCACCTTCAAGTTTCATGATTATCATCAAGGAACAGGTCTATGAACACACTCCTTCTCATTTTATATCCATCCTCATGGTGTAACTTTCTCGAGTTCTTCTTCAACTGATCAATTAAAAACTCTCCAATTCTCTGTTCAGGTAGTTTTGGGAATATACTTAACTCTTTAATGTCTTCAAGTTAACCATTACAGACTTCCAGGTTTTACATCTTCTTAATTAATTTGTACTTTATCTCTAAGAAGTCCTCTCTACTTTTCTGCCAAACAGAAAAATTCACCTCTTCCTTATTTGCTTCTGCTGCTCACAACAAACATTTGCACTTTTCTTTCTGTTTCCATCTGCTTTCTCCTTGTGTCTGTCTTTGTGTCTTTACAATCCAGTTCCTCTGCTTGTAATACTTCTTTGTGTCTGCAGCTCCCTTTTTATATCTTCCAACCATGCAACTGTTTTTATAAACTTCTTTTGGTATTGCATTCACGTCCAGGGTCATCACATTATAGAGATGAATATTTTTTGTTATCTAATGAAATTACTACCATTATAGTTGATAATAACTCTTAAAAGTCATTCTCAAACTATCTTAATAGAATAATAGATTCCAAAGATCTTTTAAAGAAGTTACAAATCTCCCTTACTATATTGCTTTCAAATAAAAATTCATCTTGCTACTAATTATGCACATGTTCCTACCAAATCATTACTATAACCAGCAGTAACATATTGGAGAAGATATATTACATAATATTTCATAACTTGTATTGCCACAATAATTAACGTGTATGTATTTAGATGCAGTGAGCAAGGGATCTATGTCACTTTGTTAATGCATTGCCACAGCACAGTATGTAATTGTGTGTGACATTTGTAAATATTAACCCAACAAAGATGTAAAATGCTTTTTTTGGAGTTGCCTGTAATTTATTGTGTTGTAAAATGTCAAAAGGTAGAATATATTGGTTTGAATTTCCACATGTCCACAGAGTCTCACTATTATCGTCAAAATGATGAATGAGCCTGTCAATCTGAATTACTGCTCCCGAAACATGGCACCTACCATTGTAACAGGTCATATTTCTCCCATGCACTCTTTATGGAGGCAGTTACCCATACAAATCAGTAACTGCTTGTACTCCTGTATAGTTTGGTGTCTTGGCTATCTGAAGCACAAAATGTCCAGATTAGACAGGGTAGGTCTAAACTTTGTGGATTCACTTGTCTAGGCTGGGTACCCTTTTAGAAAGGTAAGGCACCCTTTTGAATATGGTCTTGGAACTCCTTTGGGAAAGGGAAGGTGCCATTTGGAATTGGTAAAAGTGGGAAGAATGTCTGTAAAATGTGGATCACCTCATTGACTGTGAAACCCATTAGAACTGCTCACTTACCTTTTAGAAGCAATTATCAAAATAACTGCCAATGGAAACAGACAAAACTGTCAAAATAATATGTCTAAAGCAACTTTCAAAGGATCTGTCAAAATTATTAAAGTATTTAACTCTTTATATCTTTGAAAAAAATATCTAGAATGCTAAAAGAAATGCTTGTAATTTTACACTGTCCATTGGCATAAACTGAGGGCTACAATTATTGGATTAGTGATGTATGATTAACTTCATGTTTCATTATTTTAGTTTGGTGTCAGCTATTTCAGTTCAATGTGGTTGTATTTTCCTTCAAGTAAGACTATATGATTTTGTATCATTGTCATAAGGAATTATGCATTTAAATAAAATAAAATGTCAGGAAGCACAACATCCAATTTGTCTTATTATAAAGTCTCACAAACAGCAATAAGTGGAATGACCAAAACCAGGTTCTGATGGTGTTAATTGATTAATTTGTTGTTTGAGCAGGGATATATAATTCATTACTTCAAACTAAAGAAAGACAACTTTATGTTGCCACTGATTACAAGAAATTAATAAATCCATTCCAAAACCAAGCAAGCTTTTAATAAGCTTCATTGTCAGGAAAGAGATATCAAATTCTGAGTTAACTTTAGATAAGAGGACAAGAAAAAACAGATCTATATCTTCAGCCATTGTGGTATGTACCTCTTAAACTCACAGTGAATTAGAAAATGCTCTTGTTCAGCTATACTGTACCTCCAACTTTTGAATTATAAGCCACTCCTACACCACATTTCTTGTTATTGGCTTGCATTGCAATTTCCCCAGCACACCTGGTACCATGCCTAAAAAAAAGACAGATTAGAATTCATCAAATCCAATGGGAAATATAGCCTTGTTTTTGCAAACTGTGCATATACAACTTATCGTATAAAATGTACAATGTATAAATCTATAGTAGCACATATTTTGTTTAAGGCCAACATTGAAAAATAAGGTGATGCTTTTGATTGTGATCCAGTATAAATCTTATCATGTTAATATTATTCTTGTAAAAATATAATGTAACTCATAGTTGGCATATACCTGTAGTTGATTAGGACTCCCAAGGCATTTGTTGACTGCCAGGAATGTGAAGTTTAAACATATAGGAAAAACCTCCAAAATTGAAACATTGTTCAGGTTTCAGGTACAAAATTGAAAACTGGGTCAAAGTCAAGCTAATACTTTCCTACACCCTGTTTAAACTACTGCAGATTGATCCTTGATACAGGTAATATAAATACAACTACCCAAGTCAACTTTTTAAAACTCTTGTCTTTGTGCATATTTCAAATTTTAAAATCAGGCAAACGTATACGGTGCTGACCCCAATTCCCATTTGTTGATAGAATCACAATGTAGACATTAAACCAAGTGTCTGCGCTCTAAATAAACATGTACCAGCAACTAAAACCTTCACATTATGGCAGTGTTTACACAGGATATGAGAAAGCAAGGACTGAGGAAAGCTTACTCTTTTCATGCATGAAGAGATGAAAAGGAATACAGGAGAAGGAATGAGAATTCTCTGTTTGTCATACTTGGCTTTGCTGTATTAGGGAAACATTTCACCAGCCCCTGGTAAGTGTTTGTTTAGTTTCTCTCTGGTCTGTATCAATACCCTTTCAATGCTGTGAGCTAAATTAAAAGTCCACCTCTTGCACATTTCTAAATCGGGAATCATCCTTGGAATCTGTAACCATACTCCAACCACAGTGTAATGATTCTGGAAATCTGCAATAGTTCTCAGAATCATTCTCTGAAAAAGATTGTCAATTATGCCGACTCACTGAAATAGATGTGAAGAGATGATTCAATGGGAACTGCACCGATGGATTCCCAGGATGCCCTTAGTTCTCATCAATTCAGGAAGTCATTATGTAAGCAAATAGAAAATAATACTGCGTCAACATGACACTTTTCAATATATCTTTTGTGCTCGAGCAATGCCGGTTACAAGAAACACTTTAGCTTTCCTGGCTGAGGAACTTTGGGGAAAGGATCTAAAGGTTATTTTCATTCATTGCAGGAGAAAGTGAGGACTGCAAATGCTGGAGATCAGAGCTGAAAATGTGTTGCTGGAAAAGCGCAGCAGGTCAGGCAGCATCCAAGGAACAGGAGAATCGACGATTCGGGCATGAGCCCTTCTTCAGGAATGAGGAAAGTGTGCCCAGCAGGCTAAGACAAAAGGTAGGGAGGAGGGACTTGGGGAAGGGGCGTTGGAAATGTGATAGGTGAAAGGAGATTAAGGTGAGAGTGATAAGGTGAGGGTGATAGGCCGGAGTGGGGGTGGGGGCGGAAAGGTCAGGAAGAAGATTGCAGGTTAGGAAGGTGGTGCTGAGTTCGAGGGTTGGGACTGAGGCAAGGAGGGGGGAGGGGAAATGAGGAAACTGGAGAAATCTGAGTCCATCCCTTGTGGTTGGAGGGTTCCTAGACAGAAGATGAGGCACTCTTCCTCCAGCCATCGTGTTGCTATGGTTTGGCGATGGAGGAGTCTAAGGACCTGCAGATGGCCTCCTTCTTCAAAGACCGCAATTTCCCCCCAGACATGGTCAGCGATACTCTCCACCGCATCTCCTCCACTTCCCACTCCTCCGCCCTTGAGCCCCGCCCCTCCAATCGCCACCAGGACAGAACCCCATTGGTCCTCACCTACCACCCCACCAACCTCCATATACATCATATCATCCGTCGTCATTTCTGCCACCTCCAAACGCACCCCACCACCCGGGATATATTTCCCTCCCCTCCCCTATAAGTGTCCGAAAAGACCATTCCCTCCGTGACTCCCTCGTCAGGTCCACACCCCCACCAACCCAACCTCCACTCCCGGCACCTTCCCCTGCAACCGCAAGAAATGCAAAAGTTATGCCCACACCTCCCCCTTACTTCCCTCCAAGGCCCCAAGGGATCCTTCCATATCCACCACAAATTCACCTACACCTCCACACACATCATTTACTGCATCTGCTGCACCCGATGTGGCCTCCTCTATATTGGGGAGACAGGCTGCCTACTTGCGGAACGTTTCAGAGAACACCTCTGGAACACGCGGACCAACCAACCCAACCACCCCGTGGCTCAACACTTCAACTCCCCCTCCCACTCCACCAAGGACAGGCAGGTCCTCAGGACTCCTCCATCGCCAGACCATAGCAACACGACGGCTGGAGGAAGAGCGCCTCATCTTCTGCCTAGGAACCCTCCAACCACAAAGGATGAGCTCAGATTTCTCCAGTTTCCTCATTTCCCCTCCCCCCACCTTGTCTCAGTCCCAACCCTCGAACTCAGTACCACCTTCCTAACCTGCAATCTTCTTCCTGACCTCTCCGCCCCCACCCCCACTCCGGCCTATCACCCTCACCTTGACCTCCTTCCACCTATCGCATTTCCAACGCCCCTCCCTCAAGTCCCTCCTCCCTACCTTTTATCTTAGCCTGCTTGGCACACTTTCCTCATTCCTGAAGAAGGGCTCATGCCCGAAACATCGATTCTCCTGCTCCTTGGATGCTGCCTGACCTCCTGCGCTTTTCCAGCAACACATTTTCAGCTTCATTCATTGCAGGCATTGTAACATTGTAGGGCAGGCTTTTTTAAGGACTTTCTCAAATCTTCACATGGCAGCTTCCCCTATGACAAGTTTTTCCAACAGAATTCTTGTCCAAGATGAGTATTCTAATTACACTGGAAATGGTGTTAATATCCAGCAAAATATAGAATTACCCTTAACACCAGAAAATGAGTCAACCCAGATGTGAAAATCCTGAGTCCCTTACTGTTGAGCACTCACTACTGTTGCAGCAGATAGAAAATTTATGACTCTCATCCCTAAGAGTAGGAAACATTGACAATTCCAGTCATTGTCTTGCTGTAAAAACAGACTCGATACATTGTAAGTGATCATATTCAAATTCACTATAGTATGACAACAGAGTTAAATTCAAATTTGCATGAAACTGTCCAAGGGCATATTTATTGGCAACTGAATCCATTTCAGGACTTCAGGCAATCTTCATTAAGACCATAAGACTAAAGGATTAAGAGCAGATTTTAGAATTAGAATTCCTTTAGTGTGGAAACAGGCCCTTCAGCCCAACAAATCCACCCCAACCCTCCAAACAGTAACCCATCCAGACCAATTCCCCTACCCTCTATTTACTCCTGACTAATAATATATACTATGGGCAATTTAGCATGGCCAATTCACCTAACCTTCACATTTTTGGATTGTGGGAGGAAACCCATGAAAACACAGGGGGCATGTGCAAACTCCACACAGACAGAAGACTGAGGCTGGAATCGAGCCCAGGTCGCTGGCGCTGTGAGGCAGCAGTGCTGGCCACTGAACTCCAAAGCAGTAAAGTGATAGGCTGCCAGAACTGTTGCATCACTGGCACCGGAGGGATTGTGGTCATTAAGCCCATTGAGTCTACTCTGCCATTCAATGAGACCGTGGTTGAGCTGATAATCCTCAACTTCATTTTTCATGGAAACAGATTGAACTCTGCAATTGTATGGCAAATTCCCCATGCAAAAACTAATGGCCCTGAGTTATCACCGAGCAGTAATTTTAGTAAAAGTCTTTGTCAGCATAAGATGGAAACTCCCAGCCTGTGCTGACTGCAAATTTTCCATTCAAATCATTAACAGGAAAAGATTTTCGAGAATAGTTTGATAACTTAAAGGAAAGTTTGTAAGAGATTTTGAGTCCAGGGTTTTTGTTAATTATCAAAATGTGGAGTGCTGGGGAACAGTGCAGTCTTTAGCATATGTATTATATATTCCTAATTCATATCAATACCCCAGCATATCTCTTTTCACACTAACCCTATCAAGAGATAGAATCTCAGCAGTTCACTTGATCTCCTGTTGTATCCTTTGCAGATATATTTAAGGATACTCTGGGGCAGCACAGTGGCTCAATGGTTAGCACTGTTGCCTCAAAGAGCCAGGAGTCCGGGTTCAGTTGCCACCCTTGGGACACTGACTGTATGAAGTCTGCAAATTCTCCCCTTGCCTGCATGGATTTCCTCTGGGTGCTCTGGTTTCCTCCCACAGTCCAAAGATGTGCAGGTTAGGTGGATTGGCCACGCTAAATTATCCATAGTGTCCAGGGATGTATCAACTAGATGGCTAGCCATGGGATTTGCAGGGTTACAGGGATAGGGTGGGTCTGGGTGGGATGCTGTTCGGAGGGTTAACGTATCTTCCTGCTCCCTTCTATCGATCTGCTTTTGTGCACTGTAAGTAATCTAATCAAATGTGGACTTCCTCTTTCCCATGTTAATTACAATGTACTCATCAATACCACATTATAGACAACTTTGAATACAAATACATACTAACTGGGTGAGGGATCAAACAACCCAAATTCAAGTTTGCATTAGCTAGCTTCAGCTTATGGAATCAAGAATTGCTACGGTACTGGAGCAGGCCATTCAGCCCATCATGTCTGCACCAGCTCTCTGAGCACTCTGACATAATGCCTAACTCCTGCCCTTTTTCCATGACTTCACATTTTGTTTCTATTTAAATAATAAGCTATTGCCTTCTTCAGTAGATCTGCCACCACCATGATACCAGAGAATGATTTCCAAACCCAGATCACTAGCTGTGTGAAAGAGCTTTTTCTCACCTTGGACTTGCGTCTTTTGCAAATCCCTTTAAGTTCCATCTCGACTGATTCTCAATCTTTTTGTGAGAGGGAACAATTTCTCCATGGCAATTCTGTCCAGACCCCTCAGAGTTTTGAAAACTTAAATCAAGTTTCCCTAGACTTCACATTTCCAAGGAAAACATTCCCAAATTCTCCAATCTATCCTCATAGCTACGGTTTTTCATCCTTACCAAGAAATAGCCTTTACTTTCTAATTTACTAGTGACAGTTGATTTTATCAACTTCCCATAAGTCAAAAGACAAAAGTAATTATGAAGATATTCCCCAGTCCTTCCACTATTACATCATCAGACACAGAGTAGGAGGTTCCCGCTGTACTTCCAGCAAAGCTACAAAGGCAGAGGGAATTACTGACTAAATTCTTTTTAACTTCTCATTTTACTGAAATGAATCTAGATCCTGATGTGTGAATTCACTGGCATCAGTCAATTTCATGTTTTATGATAAGTGTAAACTTACTTATTTTCATTAGTTGGGTCATATCTGGGGAATGGATCGGGGTCATTATCATTAAAATCATAGCTTGCTTCCGGATCCTATAGAAATAAGAATGGAAATTAAAGCATTAATAGTCAAGTATCACAACTAATGTTTTTTTGGAACATTGACATTATATTTGTTTGAATTAGTTGGAATATTGCTCAGCAATATTTGTGATCCAAGTCGACAGAGGATTGTTTAAAATCTAAATGATGTGATCAGCTTCCACACAAATATAATCAAATATGGTATTGAAATGTAAAGAAAACATCACAGTCAATGGCAAGAACTCATGCTTGTACTGCTGATTTTATTATATTGAATTAAAACTTACAGAAAATTACAAGAAGATTGTGTAATAATTTGTCTCCTTTATGATGATTGCCCAGTTAGTTATGAATAATAAAAATAGTTCTACTTCTTTGTGGTTAATAAATTATTTCAGACCAAGATATAGGTTTCATTTAATATAGTAATTGTCAGTGAACAAAACTTGATCATGTATCCCTCCAAATTACACACCATTCTGACTTGGAACAATCTCACGATTTCTTCACTGCAGCTGGGTCAAAATCCTAGAAATCCTCTCCTAATAGCAGCGGTTATATCTATAGCACATGGGCTGCAGCAGTTCAAGAAGGCAAATCATCACTTTCTCAAGTGCAACTCGGAATGGGCAATAAATGCTGGCCCAGCCAGCGATGCTTATGCTTGAACATGGGAAATAAAGCCTTGATCATTTAGTACTGCACCATGTGCTGTATTTGCCTTTCGATAGCCTAACATCCAAAGTTATTTTGGTTAAACTTTGGGAAGTAACTTACACAAGTGTAAATCAAAACACATTTTGTTAAAAAATTGAAATGCTGAGGAAAACCATGTGGCTTTGTCTCCTTTTCTCTTTTTGTGAAACTTATTTTTTGCAGGTTCAGCTCCATACATTTCCAATATTGACAAACTGACAATCTATCAGGAACTGAAATAACATTAATTTAGTTTAACTTTCAACATATCGTGGAAGTTATTCTTTCTTATGTACAGTTTCAAAGGGCAATAATGATCAATTGTTAAGAAAAATAGTATAAAATAATTCTGCACTTACTGCTCCAAAATATAAATTCATTGTGATAAACATTGAAAATCTATAGCACTGAATAGTTTCCATGTTTATTCTGATTTAATATTTTCAAAAATTCTGTTGGCATTGAAATGCATTAGAAAGTAAGTTTGCCAAAATTTTGGTGGAAAGAAACCATTGCTTTCAAACAAATCTAGTGAGATGTGTCAAGGTGAGAATACATCTGCAATTTCTATTAATCTTAGCCTCTTGGTATACCAAGTCTTCAAAAGTGGTCCAAAGCAAATTTCTATCTCTTCTCCATGCAGCCACTGGCTGTCTTTCCAAATCAGTATATGAACTGAATGATGCTGTCATGTATTGTGGAATAGACTTATCTTGCTGCAAAGGACAGTGCATACTTCAAAAGAGAAAAAGCTCACAGGAGAGACGATGTCTAAACTATGAAAAGTCATTTTATAAGGAGGATCAGATTAAAAACTGAAGAATCTTTTAGGCATCTGATCAGGGTGGCCTCTGGTAAAATGTGTTGCAGGATCAGGCAGTAAGTGTGGTGAAACCCATCTTGACATTGAGATCAATTCACTCCAAACTTATTTTTTCCGCATGCTGCTTGGCATTCATTCGCCTAACTGTACAGTTTGTGTGGTGTCTATTGGCTATGTGTTCAGTTATGATCTCCATAAAGGCCATTAAGTATATAAAAAGAAATTCAAAGACACAGTGATTAACTAACAGAATGGCACCACAAGATTTCACATTTTTAAACAAGTAAGAACTGCTGTATATATATATATTAAATAAGCAAGCACCACTGACTTAACACTATTGTGAATGGCACGGTGGCACAGTGGTTAGCACTGCTGCCTCACAGCGCTAGAGACCAGGGTTCAATTCCCGTCTCAGGCGACTGACTGTATGGAGTTTGCACGTTCTCCCTGTGTCTGCGTGGGTTTCCTCCGGGTGCTCTGGTTTCCTCCCACAATCCAAAGATGTGCAGGTCAGGTAAATTGGCCATGCTAAATTGCCCGTAGTGTTAGGTAAGGGGTAAATGTAGGTGTGTGGGTGAGTTGTGCTTTGGTGGGGCGGTGTGGACTTGTTGGGCCGAACGGCCTGTTTCCACACAGTAAGTAATCTAAATTAAACTAATGACTGTCAAAACGTAGGGTGGGAATCTCCCAGCCTTGAACGAAACAGGCAATAGAAGGTTAGTTCGGAAAATCTGGTGAGATCAATGTAATGAGATTCTCAACATCAAAAAAAAGAAAATCTCAATTTTTCACCAAGTTTGGAATGGTGAGACAAGAAACTCACTAATAGTAGTAAGAGACACATTTCTCTCATTAGCATCGCACTGTGGAGAGAAGCTAAACAACCACAAAGCTAGGCACCTTGTCATTGTTGTCAGTGGGGATCAGTCAAGGTGTAGTTATGTGGTTGTACATCACCAGGTTACATCAACGTCACACTGACAGCATGTGCCAGCAGCTTACATGACAAACATACTGCAAATGCTTCATCCAAATGAGCATGTCTCATAGTCTAAGAGGCGTAGTCATCAGTCAAGTCAAAGAGTCTGACATCATTCAGGAGGGGAGAAAGTGAGAAAAGCAGAGTCGAAAATGTGGTGCTGGAAAAGCACAGTCAACATGGTTTCATCAAGGGCAGGTCATGTCTCACAAACCTCATTGAGTTTTTTGAAAATGTGACCAAGCATGTAGATGAGGGTAGGGCAGTTGACGTGGCATACATGGACTTCAGTAAAGCCTTTGATAAGGTTACACATGGTAGGCTGTTGGATAAAATCTTCGAGGAGAAAGTGAGGACTGCAGATGCTGGAGATCAGAGCTGAAAATGTGTTGCTGGAAAAGCGCAGCAAGTCAGGCAGCATCCAAGGAACAGGAGAATCGACGTTTCAGGCATCAACCCTTCTTCAGGATCCTGAAGAAGGGCTGATGCCCGAAATGTCGATTCTCCTGTTCCTTGGATGCTGCCTGACCTGTTGGAGAAAATGCAGAGGCATGGGATTGAGGGTGATTTAGACAATAGACAATAGACAATAGATGCAGGAGTAGGCCATTCAGCCCTTCGAGCCTGCACCGCCATTCAATATGATCATGGCTGATCATTCCCAATCAGTATCCTGTTCCAGCCTTATCTCCATAACCCTTGACTCCACTATCTTTAAGAGCTCTATCCAATTCTTTCTTAAATGAATCCAGAGACTGGGCCTCCACTGCCCTCTGGGGCAGAGCATTCCACACAGCCACCACTCTCTGGGTGAAGTAGTTTCTCCTCATCTCTGTCGTAAATGGTCTACCCCGTATTTTTAAGTTGTGTCCTCTGGTTCGGCACTCCCCCATCAGCGGAAATAAGTTTCCTCCTGCCAGAGTGTCCAATCCTTTCATAATCCTATACGTTTCAATCAGGTCCCCTCTCAGTCTTCTAAACTCAAGGGTATACAAGCCCAGTCGCTTCAGTCTTTCCGTGTAAGGCAATCCTGCCATTCCAGGAATTGACCTCGTGAACCTACGCTGCACTCCCTCAATAGCCAGAATGTCTTTCCTCAAATTTGGAGACCAGAACTGTACACAGTACTCCAGGTGTGGTCTCACCAGGGCCCTGTACAGCTGCAGAAGCACCTCTTTGCTTCTATACTCAATCCCTCTTGTTATGAAGGCCAGCATGCTATTAGCCTTCTTCACGACCTGCTGTACCTGCATGCTTGCCTTCATTGACTGGTGGACAAGAACACCCAGATCTCTCTGAACAGCCCCTTTACCTAATTTGATACCATTGAGGTAGTAATCTGCCTTCCTGTTCTTGCCACCAAAGTGGATAACCATACATTTATCCACATTAAACTGCATCTGCCATGCATCTGCCCACTCACCCAACTTGTCCAGGTCACCCTGTAATCTCCTAACATCCTCCTCACATTTCACCCTACCACCCAGCTTTGTATCATCAGCAAATTTGCTAATGTTATTGCTGATACCATCTTCTATATCATTTACATATATTGTAAAAAGCTGCGGTCCCAGCACGGATCCCTGCGGTACCCCACTGGTCACTGCCTGCCATTCCGAAATGGAGCCGTTAATCACTACCCTTTGTTTCCTATTAGCCAACCAATTCTCTATCCAATCTAGTACTTTGCCCCCAATACCGTGCACCCTAATTTTACTCACTAACCTCTTGTGTGGGACTTTATCAAAAGCTTTCTGAAAGTCCAGGTACACTACATCCACTGGATCTCCCTCGTCCATCTTCCGAGTTACATCCTCAAAAAATTCAAGAAGATTAGTCAAGCATGATTTCCCCTTCATAAATCCATGCTGACTCTGTCCTATCCTGTTACTATTATCCAGATGTGCCGTAATTTCATCCTTTATAATAGACTCCAGCATCTTTCCCACCACTGAGGTCAGACTAACTGGTCTATAATTTCCTGCTTTCTCCCGCCCACCCTTCTTAAAAAGTGGCACAACATTAGCCGCCCTCCAATCCTCAGGAACCGACCCCGATTCTATTGAACTCTGGAAAATAATCACCAGCGCATCCACGATTTCCCGAGCCACCTCCTTCAGTACCCTGGGATGCAGGCCATCAGGCCCCGGGGACTTATCAACCTTCAGACCTAACAGTCTCTCCAACACCAAATCCTGGCAAATATAAATTCCCTTAAGTTCAGGTCCTTCAGCCACTGTTACCTCAGGGAGATTGCTTGTGTCTTCCCCAGTGAACACAGATCTGAAGTACCCATTTAATTCCTCTGCCATTTCTTTGTTCCCAGTAATATATTCCCCTGTTTCTGTCTTCAAGGGCCCAATTTTTGTCCTAACCATTTTTTTGCCTTGGACATACCTAAAAAAGCTTTTACTATCCTCCTTTACATTATTGGCCAGTTTACCTTCGTACCTCATTTTTTCTCTGCGTATTTCCTTCTTACTAATCCTCTGTTGTTCTTTAAAAGCTTCCCAGTCCTCAGTTTTCCCACTTATCTTTGCTAAGTTATACTTTTTCTCTTTTAACTTTATATGTTTCTTTACTTCCCTCGTCAGCCACGCCCACCCATGTCTCCTCCTGGGATCTTTCTTCCTTTTAGGAATGAACTGATCCTGCAACTTCTGCATTATACACAGAAATATCCGCCATTGTTCCTCCACGGTCTTCCCTGTTAAGGTATTGCACCATTGAACTTTGGCCAGTTGCTCCCTCATAGCTCCATATTTCCCTTTATTCAACTGAAATATTGTCACTTCCGATTGTACAGATTGCAGATTGAAGCTTATTGTATTATGGTCACTACTTCCCAATGGCTCCTTCACTTCGAGGTCACTGACCAATTCAGGTTCGTTACACAATACCAGATCCAGAATCGCCTTATCCCTGGTCGGCTCCAGCACCAGCTGCTCTAAAAATCCATCTCTGAGGCACTCCACAAAGTCTCTTTCTTGAGGCCCGATACCATTCTGATTCTCCCAGTCTACCTGCATGTTAAAATCCCCCATAACAACTGTAGTAACATCTTTGTGACAAGCCAATTTCAGCTCCTGATTCAACTTACATCCGACATCCAGACTACTGTTTGGGGGCCTGTAGATGACTCCCATGAGGGTCTTTTTACCCTTAGTGTTTCGAAGCTCTATCCACACTGACTCTACATCCCCTGACTCTAGGTCCCCCCGCGCAAGGGACTGAATATCCTCCCTTACCAACAAGGCCACCCCACCCCCTCTGCCCGTCAGTCTGTCCTTACGATAGCACGTGTAGCCTTGAATATTCATTTCCCAGGCCCTGTCCCCATGAAGCCACGTCTCAGTTATCCCCACAATATCGTATCTGCCAATTTCCAAAAGAGCCTCAAGCTCATCCACCTTGTGTCTAATGCTTTGTGCATTCTTATATAGAATTTTTAATTTGTTACTGCTCTCACCCATCCCCTCAACCCTTACTTATCAGTTTGGATTAGAAACTGGCTTTCTGAAAGAAGGCAGCAAGTGGTGATTGATGGAAAATATTCAACCTGGAGTCCGGTTACTAGTGGTGTGCCACAAAGATCTGTTTTGGGACCACTACTATTTGTCACTTTTATAAATGACTTAGACGCCGGCATAGGTAGATGGATTTGTAAATTTTCAGATGACACTAAAGTCAGTGGAGTCGTGGACAGTTTGGAAGAATGTTACAAGTTGCAGGGGAACTTGGGCTACAGATTTAGGCTGAGAGGTAGGAAATGGAGTTTAATGCAGCTAAATGTGAGGTGATGCATTTTGGGAAGAATAACAGGAAGGCAGAATGCTGGGTCAACAGAAAGATTCTTGGTAGTGTGGAGGTGCAGTGGGATCTTGGATTCCATGAACATAGAATCCTGAAAGTTGCCACCCAGGTTGATAGTGCTGTTAAGAAGGCATACGGTGTGTTACGTTTCATTGGCAGTGGGATTTAATTCCGGAACCGCAATATCATGCTGCAACTATACAAATCACTAGTGTGGCCACACTTGGAATATTGTGTACATTCTGGATTCTGTACTTCAAGAAGGATGTGGAAGCATTGGAAAAGGTGCAAAGGAGATTTTCCAGGATGTTGCCTGGTCTGGAGGGAAGGAAAAAGTGAGGACTGCAGATGCTGGAGATCAGAGCTGAAAATGTGTTGCTGGAAAAGCGCAGCAGGTCAGGCAGCATCCAAGGAACAGGAGAATCGACATTTCGGGCATAAGCCCTTCTTCAGGAGGGAAGGTCTTATGAGGAAAGGCTGAGAGACTTGGGTCTGTTCTCATTGGAAAGGAGAACGCTTAGAGGGGATTTGATAGAGACATACAAGATGATCAGAGGATTAGATAGGTAGACAGTGAGAGTCGTTTTCCTAGGA
This sequence comes from Chiloscyllium punctatum, assembly GCF_047496795.1. Classification (NCBI taxonomy): domain Eukaryota; kingdom Metazoa; phylum Chordata; class Chondrichthyes; order Orectolobiformes; family Hemiscylliidae; genus Chiloscyllium; species Chiloscyllium punctatum. The sequence goes on from NC_092740.1 coordinate 62,021,570, forward strand.
TGATGACGTCAGCGTGTACGAGAGGGCATAACTACAAATTGAGGGGTGATAGATTTAAGACAGATGTCAGATGCAGGTTCTTTATTCAGAGAGTGGTAAAGTGTGGAATGCCCTGCCTGCCAATGTAGTTAACTCAGCCATGTTAGGGAGATTTAAACAATCCTTGGATAAGCATATGGATGATGATGGGATACTGAGGGGACAAGCGGAGAATAGTTCACAGGTCTGCGCAATATTGAGGGCTGAAGAGCCTGTTCTGCGCTGTATTGTTCTATGTTCTATCTGTTTGCAGCTGGTTTGTAGCAAAATGGTAGTAGTATTAAAAGCCAATTTATCTTTCCTCATTTTGCAGACAGGTACTTCATGGGGAATAAAAACTCACACTTGTAAATGCATTGTTACTTTTCATTATCGCCTATTTGATCAATCTTTGTTGTTTATTTAAAATTCAAATTCATTGTACCAGAATTTTGAATGCTTGGAACATGAGTTTATCCATATACTCAGGACTTGTATATGGGTTCCAATATCAACTAAAATTGCTATACTAAACAATCTATGAAATGAATTTTGCAACACTAAACCAACTCTACGAATCAATACTTAATTATAAGTTCATTGGTTTAACTTCCAAAATGAATTAACTGAAATTCATTCTCAAGATTTTGCCAGAACAAATAGGAAAATTTTGCAAACCAAAAGTGCAGAAATTAATTCTTGAGCTGTTGAAATCCATTGCTGCCTATAAATAGTTGCAATTCAATATAATCACATTGAATTCATATTTCAGCTTCAGGAGAGTTATGATGAATCTTGGAGATGAAAAAATCTAAAAATATTCCTTTCAGTGTTACTCACATAATTTGCTTGAATATCTGTGTGATTCCATTCCAATCCATCATCAAGCACAGTTAGCACAATTCCTTTGCCTGTTATTCCCTTCTTCCACACAGGGATAACATGAAGGTCTAGTTTCGGGAGCATTGATGAAGTCCTTGTATCTTGCTTTAGATGGAAGAATATATAAAACATAATAAGATTTTGAATGCATTTTTAATAACAAGTGCACCTCTAAAAGATGAACTTTGTTTTGAAGCTAAGAGCTTTGAGCAGCAAACAATTAATTTAGTAGATGAATAATTCAATGTTGTGGGTGGTTGTTGAGAACTCTGGTGAATCATAGCTAGCACAAATATAACCCTGTCTCTGCAGAAATTACTGGCAATTCATGACTCATCTTATGCTGTAATGTCAGCAGGATCTGTAGGGACTGCTCTTTGAAATATATGATCCTTTCTTTCCCATTGGAGTATATTATGGACTTTCTTTACACTCAATAAGTAATCAGTTCTCTTTTATCCCTATTGTTTCAGGCTATTGCACGTTATTGGAGTTGCATGATGCATTTGATTGAATTTCTAAAATACCTGAAAGTACTAATCATTGTTCGGTAAAGCATTTTGAGGTATGCAAACAAAACTAAAAGCTTTCATTGCTTCTGCATTTTTTCAATTTTTTTTAATGCTTAATGGTTCGCCAACATTAATGTATGAGTTTTTAAGTCTCAATATAACTTCCAGAAGATACCCAAAGCATAACCAAACAGACTCTGTATATAGACAAAAGTTACAATCACAATCAGAAAAAGACAGAACTATTTGGTGTGAAAAAGGAAGTAATTTACTAGTGCAATAAAGTTACTCCACAGGATAAAGTTTGAAGAACAGTGACAAAACAGTATATAGCAGTAAGTTCTCCAAGTACATGGCAGTTGCAAGGTAAAAGGTAAAGTCACCATAGACCTACTGGACCGTGGAGCTGTTGTCTCATTAGACAGAGAGATGACTCAAGTTTGACAGAAGGGTCACCATGCTTCAGGCAAAGGGAGAAGTTGAGAAGGAGAATCCTTCAAGGTTTCCTCAACCAGTGCAAGAAACAAGCCTGTGCCATTCATTTTGTATCCCAAATTGATTCCTAGTGGCAAGAGACATTGCCAGTCATTAGAATATTTCAGAAGAAATACCAGCTTTTGCTTGGATGTCCAATGGGGTGTTCTGTCTCAGAGAAAACTTTATGGATGTTATAGCCAATAAACAAGATACTGTTCACTGGTATTGGTGAAATAGAGCTTGTAATTAAATTGTATTCCTGGTCAACATCAGGGAACCAAAGCAAGTTCGAAGTGAAGCAGAGGACAACGATTTTTTAAGCATAGTGATGAAATTTGCATTTTTTTGCCTAAGACTGAGTTGTGTTGAATTTTTTGGAAGGATTTCCAACACAAGCCCTAGCAGGTTTTCTCTCCATATCTCACCAAACCTCATTAATTACTTACCCCAGCCCTATAGCAGCTCTCCTATCCAATTATAACCCCATTTTACCACATGAGAAGATTTATAGAACAACCCACAACTCAGAGGATAGCTTAAAATTCACTGGCATCGCTTGCACCCACACCATCTTTAAAAACCCCATTGTGCTTCTGGATGAGCACTGTCAGTCCAGAGCTGCTCTACACAGTTCCTGTACTTGCCCAGGACATTGCAGATAGGGGGAATCCTCATGCTGCTTTGTGAGAAGGGTTCTGGAGCTTCTGCTGGATGGGGTGGCACAGAGGCAGGACTTACAACATAAGACCAAGGCCAGCCTGGTCCAAGGATACCACGTGGTTCAATGCAATTATGGTCATCTGGAGAAATGCACAGAGCTGACAGAAATAGGGTAATTACCTTCTTCACTCTGGCAGCGTAAACGTCACCTTTTCTAGCACTGCACATTCAATCTGTCTCTGCTACTGTACTCACCTCCCAGCAAGACTCAACACTCAAACACTCTCACCATAGCCTGCAGAAACTTTCCTCACTTGCTTTGCCCTACAACTGCCCTGCATGCCCGCTATGTTGTCGACTCATTCACACACAAAACATAACAGCTGTGCCACCCACCTTCATCTTCCTTAATACTTGCCCCTCTCTCATCCCAAAAGAAAAACATTATTTGTGTGTGTATGCATGCGGACAGTCTCCATGGTACATGTTGGTACCTCGTGTTCAATATGAAGATCCTTCAATCCAAGTGGCAAGCTGAATTCACCAGGTACTCTCTCATTGACTTCTCTCAATATCTAACTTGTTTGGCAAGTTTTGTAAGGTAGAAAGCAGAATATGAATGAGGGGAGCCGAAAATGTGTTGCTGGAAAAGCGCAGTAGGTCAGGCAGCATCCAAGGAACAGGAGAATCGACGTTTCGGGCATCAGCCCTTCTTCAGGAAAGGGCTGATGCCCGAAACGTCGATTCTCCTGTTCCTTGGATGCAGCCTGACCTGCTGTGCTTTTCCAGCAACACATTTTCGGCTCTGATCTCCAGCATCTGCAGTCCTCACTTTCTCCTATGAATGAGGGGTGTTGGCATGTCATCGAGGTGTTTTATAAACAATAATTCACAGTTGCCCAACAAAACATGTGTCTCATCACTTGGCAAATGCATAAAAAATGCAGCGCGATGCTGTCAATATCAAGTTAGGCCTCACAAGACTTCTCATCCAACTCTGCCGCAAATCTCACCATCGTCCACATCAGACAAACCCCGAGGAGATTCCACCCAAAGTATACAACAGCTTGGAATTATAAAACCTATTTTATGAAATAGTGCCTAACTCATATTTGTGGTCAACAACATTATATGGATTTTAAAATGGGATCTTGAATGCTGAAGTCAAAGGAATGCATTTGACAGATAGTACTGCTGAACTAAGTCAAAAATGATTTGAACATCAGCAATGTCTAAACATAGAGTCCTTGAACAATTACAAGAAGAAGTGAATAAGCTGACTATGAGCAGAGAGATGAGATATCATTAGTTACATTAACAAAAAAAAGTTACAAAAGTTTGGCATTACAGAATTGAATATTGATGAAACAAAACACAGTTTGTTGAAGCATTTCATCTTGCACTCAACAGGATATTTTCCAAGAATACAAATTCAAGGGGAAAACCAACATTTATACAGCATGAGAGGATAGTGCTGAGTGGTTGCCAAGTGGATTCTGATTGATAGAGACATTGCCATGCTGAATACATCAATAAATTATGATTGACAATTAACTACCAAGCTTTGGTTAAATTTTAAACAGGGGAAATTGATTCTGATTGTTGATAGCATTATTTTGAGAAATGAATTGGTGAATGTTGTCACCAATTTTACTGAGTTGAAACAGGAATGGGTGCAGTGCCTCTGACAAAAGACAAAATGTATCCTTATTGCTAAAAAAAAAGGAAAGTTATTGTGATTATTACTTTTTGGGAATACTGAGGAGTTAATTTTGACATTTTACTCATTCATGGGATTTGGGTGTCATGGAGTGAATGTTCTGCTGATGCTCCTACATCTGATGACCTACATTTTGTGGAGGCAATGGGTGTCTATGTCACTGACTAAAGAGACATCAAGAGCTCCCACATTGTCTCTTGCCAGATCTTGCATAATTCAGGACAGCAGTAGGCCTTCTAGAAAACACTGATGGCCAATCAGAGATTGGCAACTCTTCTATGATCAGCGGTGGGAAGGTGGTGGCTGCTTCAGGCACGAACCCCACCCAAAACCTCAAACCAAAGCAAACTAGCGACAAGTGAGTGATTGCAGAATTGCAGATGAGAAACAAACACAGAAAAGTCTAGAGAGAGTCTAGGGTGGAAGGAAAAATGGGGTTAACATTTCAAGTCTGGTATGACTCTTCAGAACTGAAAGGTTTGGAAAATAGGTTCCTTTATTTTACATTTTTGTCCGAGACCAAAGAGTAGCAAGCCGGCAGATAATGTAGAGGTCCAGTGCAAAAGACAAAGGGGTTGTCACTAGTGGAGAAAGAAGAATTGAGGTGTGAAATGGCTGTAAATTAAGGTGTAAATGGGTGAGGATTGGTCCCCTCTACACACAGCAAAGTCAACAAAGCATAAATATGACACAGCTGAGGGTAAAGGGGAATGTAAGAAATCTAGAGAACAGACATAATGTGATCAGTTTCTGGAGTTATTGAATTCAATGTTAAAGTTTTGAGGCTCCATCATGATGATGGAGAATCCTCGGTTGAGGAAAAAGGAGGTAATGTCAGAGCAGCCCAGTGGAAGGTAGCTTCATTAGAACAAATAAGATTGAGATGGAGAAATTGGGAGAACAGAATTAAATCCTTGCAGGAGTTTGGGTATGAGGTGGGCAGTCGATGTAACTGTGGGAGTCGGTGGGCTTGGAATGGATATTGGTACACAGTCTACTCTCAGAAATGAAAAATGTGAAGGGAAGGAAGTCAAGCTGTCAGCTGTTATTTGCAATAAATATTTAACTGGACACTGTTTTACTGCAATTAATCAGAGAACTTACCAGATACCATTGCTGATTCCACATGGGATCAGTAAACATTTTCTCTGCCATACAATCTCTACAGTCCCTTACTGGAGACCGCTTACTTCTTTGCTTTTCGTACTGTTGTTCTGCCCAAGACACCTACAGTTAAACCACACACAAGAATAGCACTAGCGTGATTAAGCCCACAATTTGTGGTTTGTTACATTATTCATATGTAATGCGACACAAAAAGGATACAAAATATTGAAATGTTGTTTATGCTTTTGTCAAAAAAATTGAGATTAAAGTCCTTCTCATTATTATTCACACGTTAATACTAGAAACACATGAGCAAAATATTTCCTCGCAAAACAACGGCCTCACCTTAACTTTATAAACTCTAAATTTTCTTTTTACAAGCTGATATAGTTACTGACACATTCCTTTAGAGTGAGTATTTGACTTTCTTTAATGGGACAGGAATGTTAAGTTATCAATTAGTCTAAATGTTTATTAATTACTTCTTTTCTGTCAATTTCCCTCTGAATGTTTTTCATATGCCCACTGAAGGTGGTAATTCATGTTGGTGTACCATTTCACTGGGACACTGGTCTGTGGTACATTTCACAACATTCATACTTGATGTATGAACATGTATAATGGAAGGATACTGTTGCAAAGCTCCACTACATGTGAGGGTTATGCCACAGCATCTATATTATTGTGTTATAGTCTGACATAAACCTTTAATTCCATGTAGTTAGATACCACATTGAGAACAGGCTATAGGAAATAAACTGTCACAGCTCAACTTAATTCTTGATTTTCCTATGTCCAATAAGTGTACACCCATTCTACATCCTCACTAGCAGTTAGGATTCTGAACCTTATTAATTTATATTCTCCATTCCATAAAGAGAAGCAGCTTATTCAATGACTTTCAATGGAATGAAAATTAGACAGATTCTACAGGAATGGATAAACTGTCTCACCAGATTCCAGATCTTGAAGTGAAGCGGAATATTTAGTTTGAAAAGCGAGGACAAAAACTAGTTTGATTTTTATTTAATGGGAATAGTTGCAGAACAGGAAATATTAAGTTGTACATGGATTTTATCCCGTAAACTCACTATTAACGATTTTACTTAAATTGTTAAAAAGTACCAACTGTCATGTTTCGCTTAATATTTTTAGAATGTATCATACCCGTTCATCTTCAAACAATCTTTTCGTAAAGTGATCAGCACTTCTTCGAGACCTTCGTGGATGAATTTTGTGTCTGAGTAGATAATGGTTTTGAAGTGTTCCAATCTAATCAGGTAGAGATTAAAGAGAATGTTCAACATAAATGAAAACATTAAAATGACATAAAAATAGTCATAAAAATCTTTCTTGCTGTAATATCTCCTGAGTTCTCTAGATTTTGCCTTTGGATTTGAAAATACCACTTTATTATTTAAGAAGGAAGAATGGAACCTCAGAACTACAGATAGTTTAGTCCAACATCAGTTGTGGGAATGTTACTGTAATTTACCTTCAGAGACAATGGGAAGAACCTTTCCCATGGAGCCCCTGTTGGTTCAGTGAAGTCATTTCAGGTTGGGAACTTGACCAATTAAGGCAAAAGTGAGGACTGCTGATGCTGGAAAAGCACAGCAGATCAGACAGCATCCGAGGAGTAGGAAAATTGATATTTCAAGCAAAAGCCCTAGTCCTGATGAAGGGCTTTTGCCCGAAACATCGATTTTGCTGCTCCTCGGATGCTGTCTGACCTGCTGTGCTTTTCCAGCACCACTCTAATCTAGACTTGACCAATTAAACTGAGTGCCTTGCTGTTGCACTTTCCCAGATCAAATTTATAAAATCATGAGGGGCATGGATAGGATAAATAGACAAAGAGTTTTTCTTGGGGTGGAGGAGTCCAGAACTAAAGGGCATAGGTTTAGGGTGAGAGGGGAAAGTTATAAAAGAGCCCTAAGGGGTAACGTTTTCATGCATAGGGTGGTACGTGTATGGAATGTGCTGCCAGAGGAAGTAGTGGAGGCTAGTACAATTGTAAGGTTTAAAAGGCATCTGGATGAGCATATGAATAGGAAGGGTTTGGAGGGATATGGGCTGGATGCTGACAGGTCAGACTAGATTGGGTTGGGATATCTGGTCAGCATGGACAAGTTGGACCGAAGGGTCTGTTTCTGTGCTGTACATCTCTATGACTCTAAATTCATTACAATTCAGCCACTATGTTTCCTGACTACAGAATAGGGGACAGTCATTTAAAACTGAGATGTGAAGGTGTTTATTCTCTGAGGGTAATGAATTTCTGGAATTTCAGAGCATTGTAGAAGTTATATCTCTGAAAGCATTTAAAGTGGGGGGAGATTGATTTTTGAAATATTGAAGAGTTGAGGTCTATCTGAAGCTTCAAAAAGGAAGATTTTATAGCATCACGCATTGAGAGAATGATTGTCCTACTCCAGTTCCAATTTCTTACGTTCACATACATCAAAAGATCAGACTCTAGAAAAATGGAGTCAGTCAGGTCAATGCTCCATTCAGCTGTATTGCACATACAGCTAATCATTCCCAAGTTTCACTTCAACAGGATTCCAAAATTTGGTCTCTGGAGTCTATGGGGTAGATTTTGACCGATACTATAAAATAGGTGATGCTAAATCCATTGCCTATTTTAAATCACAACCACAATCAAACTATAATTTAAGAACTCCATAATGAATTATGGGCAAAAATGAATTTCCTTACTGGTGTGGAGTACATGAGTTTAATAATAAGCTGTACTATTGATCTACTCACATGTATATTATTTCTTTTTCACTGACTTGGGTTTTCTGACTTTCTTCAGCACTCTCATGATGTCTAATTTGGACTGTTGGCTCTCAATCAGTGTACACTAAATTATAGTAGTCCAAACTCTAACAGCTAATCTGGAAATTTTGCTGCTGGATATCAGATCCTTGACATAATTGTCTGCTATAAATAATAATGAAGCAGTCAGAGAAACAATAAGATTGTTTGAAACACAACTACAAACCAATGAATGTCAGCATGAATATATGTCAGCAAATATTTCTTGGAGGTTTTCAGAATATCAATACAGAAAGTTAATTCTGAGCAAAATAAATTATTTCTATTTTATGGTTATAAACATAGATTCCAATTAGAAACAAGAATGGATTTCTATTTTGATACAGTGCTGTTGTCAGGTCATTAGGGTTAGTAGTATGAGTTCACTCCAAATTGAGCCAGTTCTGTCAGAGCAGAAATCAGTGAATTTAGAGAGTTCATGTTATTGAAGATTAACAATAGTATTCTTTACATCATTCACACCAGTCAAGGTCTCTGATGGTTTCTAAATAACGAAACAATAATGCTTTTCATTTTGCACTGGACTTCCTATTAACTATTTTTGCCTGTCTGAAAACTGTTTTAAGTAGTTCAGTGTCATTTAGGTCTAAGCTGCCTGTTTGAGCATCATTTCATCTACCTGCTGAATCCTGGCCCCCAGAACCCCGAGGAGAACACCACCCCTGCTCATGACTCCGCCCCCATTCCCCCCACCATCACACCCACTCCAGTTACTGGCTCCACCCCCACTCCCAGCTCCACACCCACACCAGATCCCAGCTCACAGCCCTATTGAGTTTTCACCATCCCTCCAGACCTCCCCCTCACTGAGGACGAACGATCAGTCCTCAGCAAAGGACTCATCTTCATCCCCCTCCGTCCACGCATCAATGAATTTAATACATGCTGTGACGTCGAACACCTCTTCCGCCGCCTCCGAGCTTTCTTTCACAATCAGGACTCCCGCCCACCTTCCGAGGACCGCTTCGCTCACCTCCAACACACTGCATCCACCTGGACACCCCACGCTGACCTATTACCTGCCCTCGGCCTCTTCATTTCCAACTGCCACCAGGACATTAACCGTCTCAACCTGTCTACCCCCCTCCCTCAATCCAACCTCTCACCCTCACAAGGCGCAGCCCTCCAATCCCTCTGCTACAATCCTGACCTCACCATCAAGCCAGCAGATAAAGGGGATGCAGTGTTAGTCTGGCGCACTGACCTCTACACCGCTGAAGCCAAATGCCAACTCGAGGACACCTCTTCCAACCGCCCCCTCGATCATGACCCCACCCCCCATCACCAAACCATCATCTCCCAGACCATACAGAACCTCATCACCTCAGGAGATCTCCCACCCACAGCTTCCAACCTCATAGTCCAGGAACCCCGTACTGCACGGTTCTACCTCCTTCCCAAGATCCACAAGCCTGACCACCCTGGCTGACCCATTGTCTCAGCATGCTCCTGCCCCATTGAACTCATCTCTACCTGCTTCGACACTGTCCTATCCCCCCTAGTCCAGAAACTCCCCACATACGTTCGAGACACCACCCACGCCCTCCACCTCCTCCAAGACTTCCGTTTCCCCGGCCCCCAACGCCTCATCTTCACCATGGATATCCAATCCCTCTGCACCTCCATTTGCCATGACAAGGGACTCCAAGCCCTCCGTTTTTTTCCTCTCCCGATGTCCCCAACAGTACCCTTCCACCGATACTCTCATTCGTTTGACTGAACTAGTCCTCACCCTTAACAATTTCTCCTTCGAATTCTCCCACTTCCTCCAGACCAAAGGGGTAGCCATGGGCACATGTATGGGCCCCAGCTATACCTGCCTCTTTGTTGGCTACGTAGAACAGTCGATCTTCCGTAATTACACCGGCACCACTCCCCACCTCTTCCTCCGCTACATTGATGACTGCATTGGCGCCACCTCGTGCTCCCACGAGGAGGCTGAGCAATTCATCAACTTCACCGACACATTCCACCCTGACCTTAAATTTACCTGGACCATCTCTGACACCTCCCTCCCTTTCCTGGACCACTCCATCTCCATTAATGATGACCGACTTGACACTGACATTTTTTACAAACCCACCAACTCCCACAGCTACCTGGATTACACCTCTTCCCACCTTACCTCTTGCAAAAATGCCATCCCGTATTCCAAATTCCTCCACCGTATCTGCTCCCAGGAGGACCAGTTTGACCACAGAACACACCAGATGGCCTCCTTCTTTAGCGACTGCAATTTCCCTTCCCACGTGTATAAAGATGCCCTCCAACGCATCTTGTCCACATCCCGCACCTCCGCCCTCAGACCCCACCCCTCCAACCGTAACAAGGACAGAACGCCCCTGGTGCTCACCTTCCACCCGACCAACCTTCGCATAAATCAAATTATCCGCCGACATTTCCGCCACCTCCAAAAAGACCCAACCACCAGGGATATATTTCCCTCCCCACCCCTTTCCATCTTCCGCAAAGACCGTTCCCTCCGTGATTACCTGGTCAGGTCCATGCCCCCCTACAACCCACCCTCCCATCCTGGCACCTTCCCCTGTCACCGCAGGAACTACAAAACCTGCGCCCACATCTCCTCCCTCACCTCCATCCAAGGCCCTAAAGGAGCCTTCCAGATCCATCAAAGTTTTACTTGCACATCCACTAATATTATTTATTGTATCCGTTGCTCCCGATGCGGTCTCCTCTACATTGGGGAGACTGGACGCCTCCTAGCAGAGCGCTTTAGGGAACACCTCAGGGATACCCGCACCAATCAACCAAACCGCCCTGGGGCCCAACATTTCAACTCCCCCTCCCACTCTTCCGAGGACATGGAGGTCCTGGGACTCCTTCACCGCCACTCCCTCACCACCAGACGCCTGGAGGAAGAACACCTCATCTTCCGCTTCGGAACACTTCAACCCCAGGGCATCAATGTGGACTTCAACAGTTTCCTCAATTCCCCTTCCCTCACCTCACCCTAGTTCCTAACTTCCAGCTTAGCACTGTCCCCATGACTTGTCCTACCTGCCTATCTTCTTTTCCACCTATCCACTCCACCCTCTCTCCCTGACCTATCACCTTCTTCCCCTCCCCCACTCACCTATTGTATTCTATGCTACTTTCTCCCCACCTCCACCCTCCTCTAGCTTATCTCTCCACGCTTCAGGATCTCTGCCTTTATTCCTGATGAAGGGCTTTTGCCCGAAACGTTGATTTTACTGCTTCTCGGATGCTGCCTGAACTGCTGTGCTCTTCCAGCACCACTAATCCAGAATCTGATTTCCAGCATCTGCAGTCATTGTTTTTACCCTGTAGTGTTTACTGTTAGAACAATACATTTCAGCACAAGATCGCATTCAGTTTGGAGACTGGAGCAATGATGGATAAATGGAATTATGGTATCGCTCAATGATGGTGTAACTAAAAGACTCAAGACACATATCTGGCCACTCCTGTTCCACCATTCAGCCAAAAGAGCCATTTTTATTATATCATCTGAATAAGTGTCAGAGAAATTTGCCCAATTGGTTAGAGATCATAAAGCACACATCTTGAAGTGAAATTAACAAACAGTTTATTGCAAGCCATATGGCTGGGAGAGAAACTGACTTTGCTGACAGAGAACTGACAGTCTGCACAGGTGGATCACATTTCTCTCCCCAGAGCTGAGGATGAGACCAGTTTTATACTAATGTGCACAATGAGGCTGATTAAGAAATGGGAAGCTACAATGTATCTGGTTAAAAATCACACACCAGGTTATAGTCCAACAGGTTTAACTGGAAGTCGGCGGTTAGTGGTGTCGATAGTAGTAATGATTTGGAGATGCTGGTGTTGGACTGGGGTGTACAAAGTTAAAAATCACACAACACCTGGCCCCTGCGCAAGGATGACACTCAAATTCGTGAAGCGTTCCATATTTTTGTGTGCTTCCAATTAAACCTGTTGGACTATAACCTGGTGTTGTGTGATTTTTAACTTTGTACACCCCAGTCCAACACCGACATCTCCAAATCATACAATGTATCTGGAAATGGAGTAATCTAGTTGCAAGGATACTAATTGGAAAACAGTTATCGGATGAATGTCCTGTTCCTTCACACAATGCAACATCCTGACAGTAACAATGGTTCCATTCCTCTTCACAGGTAGGTGTTAATGTCTCCTCTGAAGTGGTGAGGTGCTTCCATTGTCCTGTTCCTGGAGCATGTCCTTGCTGGTGCCTGTCTGACCTGCTCTTTGTGTGGCTTTGGTATTGCTGGGTTGTGAAGCTGCCCTTGGGGCTTTGAGATATCTGTGGTGCTCTGTCATTGTTAACGAGCTTACAGTGTATCCTCTTGTCTGTATGGGCTGTCTGACTTGGCTTGTGAGCCTCCTTGGGAATTCTGGGTGTTTTTGGTACAGTTTGGCAAATTTTGCTTTCGTGGGCCTATCATGCGTTAGCAGATCTTTTCCCACAATGAGGTCGTCCAATAATCTCCTTTAAGAATTTGTGTTTTCTATGTCACTTCCATTATACAATATTTGATACTTAACAATTCACCTTCCATAATTGCAGCCATTCTAAACTTTCACTTAACTCTATTACAGTTATCAGTTGCCTTGTAAGACTCAACTTCTGTCATAGAGTCATAGAAATGTTCAATACGGAAACATCCCCTTTGGTCCAACTCATTCATGCTGACCAGATATCCTAAATTAATCTAGTCCCATTTGCCAGTACTTGGCCCATATCCCTCTGAACCCTTCCATGTACCCATCCAAATGCCTTTTAAATGTTGTAACTGTACCAGCCTCCACCACTTCCACTGGCAGCTCATTCCATATACACACCAATTCTGTATGAGGAAGTTGTCCCCTAGGTCCCTTTTAAGTCTAAAAAACATGTCTATTTACCCTATCCATGCCCCTAGTTATTTCATAAACCACTACAAAGGTCCGCTGGTCCTCCTGTAATTTAGTTTTATGTCAAATAGCTGGGTGTCTAAATCCAGTTTATGTAGCTTGAAAATAAATAAGACATCCAGCACCAATTTTTGGAAAATTCAGATTCCTGTTCATCTGTTAATCTGAACCTATTCAGATTAACACCTCTGACATCACTTTCTAGCTTATACATCGTTCTTCCCTTACTTTCAGATAACTCTATTCCATTCCATGTTTTACCTACATTGGTCCATATACTCTGATGACCCAAAAATCGGGTGGCACTGTGTCTCAGTGGTTAGCACTGCTGCCTCATAGTGCCAGGGACCCGGGTTCAATTCCCACTTTGGGTGACTGTATGTGTGGAGTTTGCACATTCTCCCCATGTCTGTATTCCTCCAGGTGCTCCGGTTTCCTCCCACATCCAAAAATGTGCAGTCAGGTGAATTGGCCATGGTAAGTTGCCCGTTGTGTTAGATGCATTAGTCAGGGGTAAATAAAAGGGAAGGGGAATAGGTCTGAGTGGGTTACTCTCCGGAGGGTCAATGTGGCCAAAGGCCCAAAGGGCCTGTTTCCATACTGTAAGGAAGTTAATTAAATCTAATCAAAAATCATTGGCAAAGTGTAGACTGGAGTAACGACTTAGAACTATGTGGAATTCCTGAAGAAGCTGACTCTATGGGAATTCTAAAGGGCATGGCAGATGGTGGAATTTGAATTCAGTAAAAAGTCTGGAATTAAGAGTCTGATGATGACCATGATCTGTTGGGATATATCCTTGAGGGAAGGAAACTACTCTCCTCGCCTGGTCTGTTCTACATGTGACTCCAGACTCACAGCAAAGTGGTTGACTCTTAACTGCTCTCTGGGCAATTAGGGATAGGTAATAAATGCTGAACTAGCCAGTGATGCCCACATCCTGTAATTTGATTTTTAAAAAACTCCCTCACGTCTGGAATAATTCAAAAATGCCCTTTGAAGTTGGAAACCTTAGAAGAATTCACTCAATTAAGTTTAGTAATTGACCAGAAAATGCAAGACAATTAAAAACCTGCTTTAACACCTGGATCATTATTAAACTGATACCCCCCCCAACCCAATTCACCACTGATGCCTCAACTATATCTCACCCAACCCCTGACAGCACCCAGTCTGCTGACAACCAATTCAACCCCAATCAGATCCCTATCCACATCCTGCTGGACTCTTTCAATCTGGTCAAAAAACACTGCTACTGTAATTCTGACCTCCTCTGACGCAATAATCCCTCTTAACTGTTGGACCCAATTAGTCTCACATCTGACTGGACCCTAGACTAACCAAATATTCACAGTGCACCCACTCCCTGTTTGAGCAAGGGGCAGTGTTGTGAAAGTGGGACCTTGATGGTGACCTCAGCTGGTACAGACAATGAACTTGTGCTGTTGGCATCATACTGGATCACAAACTAACCATTCAGCCACCTCATCTAACCAAACCCTGGACCCAATAACATTTCCCCTGAACCAAAACACTCCTTCTGCTAGCCTGACACACAGGGGCATGACACCCTCTCCCATCCTTTGAACCCAACATCCTTCAACCCTAATTGAATCACTGTTTGATGTTCTTGATGTATCCCTCTCCTTTGCCAGATTTGATAACTTCTCAACTGGAACATCCATTCCTTTTTGCCACCGTAACTATTTCCTATTGCCAGACTGAGACTCACTCCCCATGTCCCCTGCCAGCTTAACCTTCCCAGTATCTGGAACTTGCTCCCACCTGTTGTACCCAATATGTTCCCTTCCACTCCCTTCCTCTGCTGCACCAATAACAGCTCACCCAAACTATCTTACTTTACTTTATTTAGCTGACACCTTGGCATCCTAGCTATGTGGCACCATACTCATTTCATCCACCTGGACCCCATTCACCTTGCAGGCCAGTGATCATTCCATACTATCCACTTGGCATTCCACCCACCTGGCATCCTATCAATCTCTCCCACAAGTCACTCTTCTCCCTACATAGCTGGCACCTTAACCCCTAAAGCAGCTTTACCCCAGATCCCTTCACCATGCTGACCTTACATTCTTACCCTTTCACAGATGCTGTCAAAGTGACTAGCTGTGCTGTTCAGTATTTAAATCACATGACATGGTATACTCACTCCTGCAAAAGGAGCATGGTTTTATCTGAAATCACAACATTTGTTTTCACAAACATGCAGCACCTTTATTCACCATTATCACACACAACGCCTCCACTAGTATTTAATTATTAGATTGCTATTGACTTCCAGTACAGAAGGAACAGAAGTTTGCTTCAATTAAATATTAAATATTGTCTTTAGTCTGCACTACAAGTTATTTTCTCTAACTGCTGACTCCATTACTTTCCCTATGATTAAACCAGACTATTTACAAATTTCATGTCATGAGCTTCTGACCACATATTTGTAACACTAATAAAACCAGCTGTTTCTAACTCCATAACAGCACTTGACTTTATTCATCTGCTCATCAGCTTCTGAAGCTCTCATTCATGTCTTTGTTACCTCTGTATTGGGTTATTCCAATAAACGTCTGGCTAGCTTCCCACATTGAGACCCATAAACTTGTAGTCATCCAAATGCTGCTTCCCATATTTTAATTCACAGCTAGTCCTAATCAGTTAGCATCCCTGTGCTTGCCAACAAACATTGACTCTCAGTCAAGCAACATCTTAATTTTTATGTTCTCATCTCTCATTTAAAATTCCTACCATGGCCTCGTGCATTCCTGTCTCTGTATTCTCCTCCAGTCCCACATCATCTGAGATATTTACACTCACCTCATTTTAACCTCTTGAGCATCCTCAATTTTAATTGAACTACAAATGGTGGTCAAGCTTTTGATTACCTTCACCCTGAGCTCTGAAATTGTCTGCCTTATTTATCAGTCTTTCCACTTGGCTTTCCGCTTTAGGACACTATTTATAACCTTATGACCTTTTGTGACATAATTTGTTTTCTAGCTCCTGTGAAGCATGATGGGATATTTTGTTGTGTCAAATGTTCCATATAAATATAAAGTGATATTGCATATAACTTCCTGTGAATTTGTCAAAGTTAAAAATCACACAACACCAGGTGATGAAGGAGCGTCGCTCCGAAAGCTAGTGCTTCCAATTAAACCTGTTGGACTATAACCTGGTGTTGTGTGATTTTTAACTTTGTACACCCCAGTCCAACACTGGCATCTCCGGATCATGTGAATTTGTCTGTTTCTATCCCTTTAGGTCATCTAAGAAAGACAGCCAGTTGACCCAACAGTGGTTTATGTTTAAATGTACAATTTCCAATGTTGGGTGGAAGCTACTAATACCATTGTTAGTGGAGACCTTCTTGAATAACTGTTGTATGTTTTTCAATGAACAGTAACTAAAAAACTTCTAAAGTTACTGGGTTATCCTCCAAGCCCAAATACCTCAATAACATCTTTCAGGGAAGAGAACAGGATCTATTCCTTTTGGCTGAAATTATCTTGTGTTCTATTTCCTGACCAATTTACTCTTGTGCAGTCAGCTGCCAAACTAAACCACTAGCAGTGAAGCAATGAATGTAACATAAATGGTATACTTCATTCACAGTTATATATTTATATATTTTCATTTAATACCATTTTCTATTGTTAATGTGGTATAAGAATTTCTTATTGCTGACTGTTGGGCTTAGAGTTTTGAAAACATTTTTATTTCATTCATGAAATGTGGGCATCACTGGCTAGGCCAACATTTATTGTCCATCCCTAATTGCCCAGAGAGCAGCTAAGAGTCAATTGCATTGCTTTGGGTCTGGAGTCACATGGAGGCCAGGCCAAGTAAGGATGGCAGTTTCCTTCCCTTAAGAGCATTACTGACCAAGATGGGTTTTCCCAACAATTGACAATGGTTTTGTGGTCATCATTAGACTCTGAATTCCAGATTTTCATTTAATTCAAATTCCACCATCTGCAGTAGCAGGATTCAAACCCGAGACCCCAGAACATTAATAATCCAGGGACAATACCGTTTGGCCATCACTTTCCCGTGAGCGATTTATTGTTCTCTTTTTTGTCATTTTAAATAGTTGTGAAAGTTCATGAATACATCACAATGGTTTCCCTTATCTATTTGTCAACTGCAACACAGTTGGTAGCACCTTTGCCTTGTGATTTACAAGGTTCAGAATTCAAGTTTAACTCCATGGTTTGAGTACAAGGGTCAAAGCTGACACTTTTTCCCCGGGTACAGCAGAGTGTTACAAGGGGACATAAATTTAAGGTGAAGGGTGGAAGGTATAGGGGAGATGTCAGGGGTGGGTTCTTTACCCAGAGAGTAGTGGGGGCATGGAATGCGCTGCCCGTGGGAGTGGTAGAGTCAGAATCATTGGCGACCTTTAAGCGGAATTTGGATAGGTACATGGATGGGTGCTTAATCTAGGTTAGAAGTTCAGCACAACATCGTGGGCCGAAGGGCCTGTTCTGTGCTGTATTGTTCTATGTTCTATGTTCTATATTCTATGATATTGGGTGAGCACTGTACTGCTAAAAGTGCATTTCTTGTATACAATATTAAACCAAGGCCTCATTTGCCATTTCAGTGTGTGTAAAAGATTTCATAGCATTACACTGAATCTGCAATGAGTCAAATTCAGATAGCTCAAAATTCTAGTTGTAGTGAAGTTGTCAGCTATTCCTGACAACATAATAAGAAATCGAATGAAAAGATCCACTTGATAAGACAAAGTTTCAGACTGGTATCTCAGGATTATTTGAATGGCTGCACACTTATCATGTGACCATGCTAATCAATTGGAGTAGAGTTAGGTGAAGGACAAAATCACGGCAAGTCTGCAGTGGTGACCAACATGCAGCAAGACACATTTTTCTAACAGATGAATTATTTTGTTCTCTTTTTCCAGATCGCTCTTTGAAGATTAACAATGAAATGTGTAAAAGTGGAAAACCGAACAAGGAATATGTCACTGCTCTGCTCTATGCCAACATGGATGGCACTGAAAGATTGCTGCTTCTTGTGATCATGAAGTCCAAGAAGCCATGTTGTTTTGTGACTGTCAAGATGCTACACACGCAATTTAAAACCAACAAACCCGCAGACTGACCTCCGGCATTTTGTGGCACATGGATCAGAAAAGTGGACAAAATGTGTCAATGGAAGAAAATGAACTGTATCACACTGAAGAGCCTGAAGAGTCTGATGAATGCATAACTATGTACATGATTTGGAGATGCCGGTGTTGGACTGGGGTGTACAAAGTTAAAAATCACACAACACCAGGGTTATAGTCCAACAGGTTTAATTGAAAGCACTAGCTTTCGGAGTGCCGCTCCTTCATCAGGTGAAGGAGCGGCACTCCGAAAGCTAGTGATTCCAATTAAACCTGTTGGACTAAAACCTGGTGTTGCGTGATTTTTAACTAACTATGTACATGTCAGTTTTCCTAGCTGAAGCCACAAAGATCATTCTCCAGAATTTTTCATTTCTATATAAAACACAGGAAACATGTTTGGTTACACT
Source organism: Chiloscyllium punctatum (assembly GCF_047496795.1). NCBI lineage: Eukaryota > Metazoa > Chordata > Chondrichthyes > Orectolobiformes > Hemiscylliidae > Chiloscyllium > Chiloscyllium punctatum. The sequence continues at coordinate 62,040,251 of NC_092740.1, forward strand.
GATGACATGGCAGACTCATCCGAAGATAGCATTCTAAGCAGAATAAGATTACGAATGTTTTCTAGTGCTAATTCCCGGCCTTTTATAGTACAACGTTAGGCTATTGTAAGGTGTGACCAAATTGAAAGACGAAGAACATTTTTCACATATTTACTATGTCACTGCAATATCCTTGTTTCACAAATTGAGTGTTTTAGAAAAATGGGGCTACGTAGGAGGTTTCCTCAACTATGATGAAGCTCCATTTAACACATATTTCTGGGCAGACTCCTTCTTATTTAACTTATCATAATTTTATTGTATTTCTTTTAGAGTTTAGATTCCGTACAGTGTGGAAACAGGCCCTATGGCCCAACAAGTCCACCCCTCTGAAGAGTAACCCACCCAGACCCATTTCCCTCTGACTGATGCACCTAACACTATGGGTAATTTAGTATGGCCAATTCACCTAACCTGCACATCTTTGGACTGTCGGAGGAAACCCACATAGACACAGGGAGAATGTGTAAACTCCACACAGACAATCACCTGAGGCTGGAATTGAACCTAGATTACTGGTGCTATGAGGCAGCAATGCTAACCATTGAGCCACCATGCCATCCCAAACAGGAGGTTGTTAGCTGGTTGTTATAACTTTTGCTGCTCTGCTGAGAAAACATTAGTTTCTGCGTTTCCTACAACGGTGAATACACTTCAAAATGTACTTAATTACCTGTAAAGCACTTTGAAACATTAGTTGGCTGTGAAAATCTCTATACACACGCTAGTCTTTCTTTCTCCCTGCAGCCTTTGTTTAATGTATTTGTCATACTAATTTCAAATATGTGACTCACTTGAAGCCCATTTCAAGTTATATTTATTTAAGTCCTTCAAATTTGACTGAAAATGTGTTGCTGGAAGAGCGCAGCAGGTCAGGCAGCATCCAAGGAACAGGAGAATCGACGTTTCGGGCATCAGCCCTTCTAAGAAGAAGGGCTGATGCCCGAAATGTCGATTCTCCTGCTCCTTGGATGCTGCCTGACCTGCTGCGCTCTTCCAGCAACACATTTTCAGCTCTGATCTCCAGCATCTGCAGTCCTCACTTTCTCCTCTTTCAAATTTGACTGTCCTGCATGTTCAGGATACTTTATGAAGTATTTCATTGGCCATCCACTGAATGTATATTGATCAATTCTATCCCCCCATTGCTATCTAATTGTTTAAACTTGAAGTTGTATACCTTGGTATTGATTTGCAGTAAAGGTATCAGTTTTTAAAATCATAACAGCATTAATTATTTTATAGCTTTGTAATGCAAATCATTAGTTTATATATTAAAATCGCATGCTGTTTATCAAACATCCTGATGGAAAAATGCAAAATTATGCAAATTGATCAACAATATGTACATTGTAAATATAAAATGAATAGAAGGAAAGACTTGGAAAGGGATTTGAGATTGCCAGTGGTTTGGACAATTTATGAGGCAGTTAATTTTAAAAATGAATACAGGATTTATAGTGAGAGCAGTAGTCTATCTTTGGAACAGTATAGGCAATTGGTCAGATTTCCTCTGGACGGTTGTGTTTCCTCCTTTTAAGTATGATTTGAATACATTTTAATACTTATGTTCAGGTGATTCTATCAACAGATAAAAACAATGACTGCAGATGCTGGAAACCAGATTCTGGATTAGTGGTGCTGGAAGAGCACAGCAGTTCAGGCAGCATCCAAGTAGCTTCGAAATCGACGTTTCGGGCAAAAGCCCTTCATCTGAGGGCCACACTCAGAATTGCAAAGGACCCACTCTGATCTATCAACAGATGTTAGCTTCAGCACAAAGGTGGTGTTTGAAATTCTTTACTTTGTTGCTACACCATCGTATCTTCTGTTCCCAGTAATTAAAGAACGTTTAATACAGAGCACCTAAAACTTTTCTAAAAAAAATAAATCTCGGTAAGTAATGACTAGAAGGACCGCGTGGTATTTTTCAACCGCAGGAAATGTTCTGGTCTCTTGCAAATAAGCCCGCCCTCTGTTTTGAATTTCTGATAGTATGTTAAATCGAGATGGTGAGAAATAGTGAGCTTTCTATTGGTACAGTAAGCAAACATCAAAAGGTTGAGATAGCTCGCAACCTCTGTTCCTGATGAAGGGCTTTTGCCCGAAACGTCGATTTCGCTGCTCGTTGGATGCTGCCTGAACTGCTGTGCTCTTTGTTTTTACCACATAGCTCGCAACCAGACTGGGTCACCAGAAAATATAGTGGACGCGGAAGACCTGAAATACATGCTCACTTTGGCCGTTAACGGAGTTGGGTAGCTCGGGAATACTAAGGTCTCATCTTAAGGAATTATTTGCTCAATTTTAAGAGAGTTGCCGTTGTCCCGTCCCAATAAAAAGATAAAGTCCCAAGTCATTTTAGGACCGTCATCTATGCAGTGCTGACCTGTAAGGTTTGTCACGCTGGCGCCCATTGAGGGTTTCAATATGTCTCTATCTAGATCGAGTACATAATGAAATCCAGTGATATGTAGTTTCATAAAACGATTCCTCTTTGTGAGGGTACAAACTCTAAAGTTCATCACCTGTCATTTCTCTCCGAAGTGATGTCTAACCGGCTGTGTTTTCCCTGTTTGGTTAGATTTTACTCCTTTTTCAAGCTGCTGAGAGTCTGGAATTCTATAATTTCTTTAATGTGATAGATAAATGGGTGACATTTCTTCCACGCGTGCTTAAGAACCACCGCTTTCAAGTCACTATAACTAAATATATAGCATTAACACCAATTTACATTCATTACAGCGAATTAATCTCTTAAGAGGATGGTCCCCAGAGATATTATATAAACTATCCAGCCTCCCCTTCGCATATCCCTAGGCTAAGTATCCATATAACGTCTCCTCGACATAACCTGAACTATATATCACTCTTCATCCCTTCTGTCTCTATCCTGGATATGAATATAGCTGGTCTCTGATCCTCATGGTCTGCTCTGCCCTGCTTTGTGATAAAATGCGAACAGTAACAGAACAGCAGAAAACTTTCAAAATATCTGAGATACACGTTTTGAGAGATCACTGTATATTTGACATTAATCTGATATTTCTTCCTTCCCCTTTTTGTCCCGTTTTCTATCTTATTTACTGTTGCACGTTGTGTTCTGTCCTCAGATTTGAACTACCCTTGAGCTATGTTGCTGAAATTTGTCAAATTATTTACTCGAGATTGTGCACGAGCTTAATGAAGAGCACAAGCTCAAGCGGGGATTGAATGCCACACTGTATGTTATACAGAATCCAGCGTTAGGTTAGTTAAAAATTTACAAATGCAGAAGATCTGGATGCAGACATCAAAATTCCAGCGTATGCATGCCCACGATCTATCTATATGATCTGCCTATCTTAAGAACAGCAGTGTACTGCAGTTAACTATAATACTATTTAATCTTAACTGCTGAACAAGTAAATACATTGACCACCTTGCTGCCCAGAATTGTTGCCTTCTGAAGTGTTTAGAGTAGTCTATGTGGTCATCTCCTTCAAATATATCAGACGCTTGGTGTGTGTTCTGGCGCACCTCCAAAGGACATGGCTAATTGAGTATGAGCTGGTCGCTGTTTGTTTCTGTGGTAAAATGTGAAAATGAATACCCGAGAAAGCAGTACAGACTATCATCTCTCATCCTGTTCGGCTCTGTATATACTGTGGGCGCACAGCCTGCCGTAAGATCAGTTTTCTCCACTGGTGATGAATGTTGAAAATAAGCACTATCAGTTACCATTTTCGCCCTCTTGTCACTCTCATTTAAGAAAGTGGATTGCGTGGTACACACACACATAGGTTCAAAACATTGAATATTTACCTGACCCATAAAATCATAATCCAGCTCTTCGGCAATAGCTTTCGCCACCTCGGGTCCTCCAAGCACTTCCACTGCCCACTCATTAACGTATTGTTTGTCTTCATTGGCCATGCCCGGTGCACAGCAAATTGCAAACACCGTTACAGCTACACATCGCAAGGGAAGGCAATATTTTTGTTTCATAATTATCTTGATTTACGAAAACCAAAAGGGTTCAGAGAAGTAAAAGATGCAGAATGACTGCAGACGCCTCCTGCACTCGGGTTGCTGCTTTAGTAAGTGGGAAAGCAAACTGCTTTTCTCATGAGCTGGATGCAAGCAGGCGAAATGAAAGTGGGATACCTTTGAGCTTGAATGGAAAACAGTGTTTACGCACCGAATGCTACGCAAAGCATCGCCCTGACGTCAAGTCTAGTGCACCTTCTGTACTATCGACCAAATGTTCCCGGGGGAGTTGCTGAAAGCCAGTCAGAGGAACGCATTGTGCAAGAGCGGGGACAAATCTTTACCGGGAGCTGTCCAGTGCTGAAATCTACGTAACTCGACAGCCATTTCGAGCCATAACATCCACCACACTTTTGCCACAATTTTGCTACAATTGGCTCATATATATCGTTGGTTTCTCAGGATTCTTTTCAAATGATAGTTCTCCCCCATGTTCAGGGGAAATGTGGTATTCATAGCATTTGACAAATAAAATACTGTCAACATTCACTTTTCACCATAACCAAAGCGGTATTTGCACTTATGTTTTGCAGATTTTCTGACAGCACTCAACATATTGCCGCTCTTCATCCGGCTTAGATAGGGAGATAGAGGATTAGGAGATCGAATTGCAAAAGTTCCGGCCTTAGGACAAATCCGATTTCACATTCCACAAGATGAGACATTAATGGATACAAGCCACCAAAATTGGAATTGTACTTTTGTTGCGTTAAACAGAAGAACGATTTTTGAAACATAAAGGTAGCAAGTGAATCAGCTACGGAGTCAGTTGAGTCTGTAAATCAGTGAATTTAGGAAATGCAACAGCTCGTGCAGTAAATACAATCTGCAGCCTCCGTCTAGGGGCTGTGTGTAATCCATTCCTACTTTCAATAATATCAGTAAGATAGAAAACCTTTCTGGACTAGCCCCGTCCCATGAAAGAATGTTGACAGAAATAACTTAAAGAAGAAAATCAGATGATTTAGTAGTAAACAAGTAATACCACAAATCCTACAGTGAGATCAATCTCCAAAATAAATGTATGCTCATTCAGACTACAGTACGTACATTCTGGGGCAGGATGAAGCAAAGTTCAGAATTTAAAGCTAAAAATATTGTCTGCACTTTCCAGCAGTTGTTATAAAACTGGTGGTGCATGAACAGTGCAACATGTTTATTCATATTTTGTGGTAATTATAGCGACTGAATATTGCCACTGGACAATAGTAGCCAATAATAATTAATGCTGACAAACCCAAATAAGATAGTGTGATGATGAATGTTTCATTACTATACATTACCATTTACAATTCATTCGTGTATATATAATATGTTCAGTCCAAACTTACTGGACTTTCATTGCAGAATATTTCTCCTATGAATATAGCCTACAATGGCTAAAGTACTAACAGCATCCTGTTGAAAGGAATATTTAAGCAAAAATCATTAAAACTTATTTATGTTATGCTTGCACATGATAAAAAAAGGAAGTAAGTTGCAATCATTTCTTGATAATTTGAAATGCATTGCAAACTACCTCCATTCTAATCAGACCGAGTGAGTGAGATAGTCAACATGCTAAGCTAATAACTCAGCTGGGGTTTAATGCACCAAAATTTTCTTTGTGCATATCTGTTAACATCGGTCTTCTTCTATAGCCTACCCAATCTAAGTAATCTGATTCCTCTGCAGGTAAACACATACACAACATTGTCATGTGGACACTCAAATCTATGCTACAGTGGCCTAATTCTCTGGCTACTGGCAAAATATACTCAGAGTTTTATCATTCTCAGATTCCATGTCAAAGTTGTCCTTTGTACTATGGACAGCGTCAAGGTCTGAATTGATGGTTGCAAGTGTGGGGTCAAGTTATGGTATTTCTTTATCACCCATTGCCATCTTTCTCTTGAGCCTGATGTTCTTCCAACACTATCTGACTATGCAGTTCATAGGTATCTGAAAGCAGAAAGGCTCAAGCGCAGGGTTGTAGTGACGTAAGAGGTGCAAATTAAGAAATCCATGTTTACACTATCTTAGAATCCCTATAGTGTGGAAACAGACCCTTGGACCCTCCGAAGAGTAACCCACCCTGACCCATTCCCTTATTTCTCTACATTTCCCCTGATTGATACACCTAGCCTTACGGGCAATTTAGCATGGCCAATTCACCTAACCTGCATATCTTTGGATTATGGGAGGAAACCAGAGCACTCTGAGGAAACCTGCGCGAACACAGGGAGAATGTGTGAACTCCACACAGACAGTTGCCCGAGGCTGGAATCGAACATGGATCCCTTGTGCTGTGAGGCTGCAATGCTAATCACTGAGCCACTGTGCTGCACCAATTTATAAACCCCACCTTATAAATCAAAAGAGATGGTGCAATGAGGAGGAAGTGTTTTGAGAAGTGTGATTGCATGTGAGAGTATCATTGCTTTGTCTCCATGAATGCATTAGGCAATAGATGTATGGCTTTCAGCCTTTGAGATCAATGACACCAGCATACCTCTGCTATGCTATGGTTGCCCTTTAATTTGCCATGGTGAAGCTCCCTCTGAAACATTGCTGCTGTCAGCAGGAGGTTGGTACAATAGCAGGAAACCTGAAACAGATTTTAAAATTAGTCATTAATTGAGGCTTTAAATGTCTTGATTTAGTGAATTGCTGATTTCAATGACATCCCATTCATGGGGTCTTTCCTAGAGGTGTGGAATCCATCCCAGTAGAGTTTTCCATTAAATTCCCAGCTCACCTGCTTCCAAAAACATCCCCAAGTAATTGGAAAAATTCCCTCTTACTGTTTTCATATACAAACATCCCTCATACGTGGAAGATTTTCCAAGCAGGTTGGGAGTTTAGCAGGTAGATGAATTCCAGGACATAAGCTGTGCCCAAGCTGATCACTTTCATAATGCCACTTTTAAATGTAAATGGCCTAATTGGTCAGGAAGTGATCTTGTCAGTTGGTTAGTGTCTCCAGGAGACTTGTGCTGTCAGAGTGGAGATGGTAGTGGGGACAGATCATTGCTGTTAACTTACCAATTAGAGCAGGTAGCTCTTCAAAAGATCGAGAGGAAGGATGCAGTAAAAAGCATCCTTGGGTGATGAGATTAGGAGCAGCACTCATGCTAATGCTGGTTGGTCTCACTCATGTGGATAAATATTAACTGCTAAAAGGAGACAAGAGACCAAAGCTTTCATCTTGCACTCACCTGAAACAGTCTTGAAAAAGTGGACACTAATTTACACAATATGGGCAAAGGTTACTGAGTGGTTGAGCCATCATTGTCCAGTTGCCTTAGAGCTGATAAGAGCAAGATGAATAGCTTCAATTTTTTTTGTCTCCTTTTAACAAAGTATTCCTAGGATCCTCAATGTTGACTCCAGAGTCCATGAAGTCTCAGGACATTTGGTCAAACATGGGTTGGAAACTTCCTGCTGATTACCACATACCAACAACCACCCCTTAACTGATGACTCAGTACTTCTCCATGTATGACAGCACGTGGAAGAATCATTGAAAGCAGCAAGGGCACAGAATTTACTGTGGGTGTGGGATGTCAAAGTTCATCACCAGCAGTAGGTTATAGCACCACTTGAATAAAAGCAAAATACTATGGATATTGGAAAACTGAAACAAACCCAGAAAATGTTAAAGCATTTCATTCGATTTAGCAGCATCTGTGGAGACAAAAACAGAGTTGACATTTCAAGCCTGGTATGAGTCTTCTTCAGAACAGGAACGTGCTAGAAATGATTATTTTATATACTTGTGATACAAGAGGCAGAGGATAACAAAGGGGAAGATGGTGGAGAGGCCCAGTGAAAAGAAAAATTAGTTGTTAATGATGGTTAAAGAGAAAAAGAGATGGAAAATAGGTGTGAATTCAGGTATGAAAGATTAAAAAATGGGTCCTGGCTACTAAGAGCAAAATAACCAGGACTCGGATAACACATGACTGTGGGGGGAACTGTTGGAACATTGTACAAACTCAGGACCAACTATTAGCATGAGACTAAGGTGGTATATTGAAATGGAAAGCAACTGGGAAGTCAGGATCATTCCTACTGACAGAGTAGACGTTTTCTGAGAAGTAATCACCCAGTCAGTGCTTGGTCTTGCTAAAGCAAAGGAGACTGTATTGTGAGCAGCAAATTCTGGAAAACTCCCTGGAGCTTCTTTTCAAGCAACAACTGGTTCTACACTGAAACCAGGTGATTCAGTTTGTGGGGTGAATTTGTACTTGTAGAAATACATTTTATTTTGCTCAAAAACTGTATGAATCCAATTTAGATTCAGTAAATCCTTTTTTTAGAAATAGAATCATTCTGAACACTGGGGCACAAACAGCCTCACAAAGGATATTTCACACCTTCAATGCATTATCTGAGCTAACTTGGCATTTATTGTTAAAGTTCACTTGAGAATATTACTTTAAAACGAAAAGTTCTGGGATTTACATATGAAAGAGCTGAAACCAACATAGTCATTCTAAAAGATTAGAGTCTTAACAAACAATCCAAGTCTTTTTCAATATATAATTTCCGTTGCATCATGCTGTAACCTTTTGCTATAAATTCTGTGCCTTACGATCTTATACTCCACAACCTCCTGATGAAAGAACAGCACTTCGAAAGTTAGTGCTTCCAAATAAAGGACTATAACCTGGTGTTGCGTGATTTTTAACTTTCTAGCTGTAGATTCTCCTACAAGAGGAAACATCCTCTCCACATCTACGCAGTTTAGACCCTTCAGGACCTTGTTCACTTCAATGAAGTCACCTCTTGCCTTTCCAAACTTCAGTAGATACAAGTCTAGTCTGTCCAATCTTTCCTCATAACACAAGCCCCTATTCCAAGTGTAGACCAGTAAACTGCCTCTGAACTGACAGCAAAATATTGCATTCTTCATCAAATAAGGTGACCAATAATGTGCACAGCACTCCAAATGTGGGCTCCCCAGGGCCCTGTATAACTGAAGCATAAGAGCCTGGTTTTGTGTTCAATTGCCCTGGCGATAAATGGCAATTTCACATTTTCCCACACTGTACTCCATTTGCCGCATCTTTGGGCATACTCTTGAACTATCAATATCTTTTTGTAGTATCCTTATGATTTCTTCACAACTTATATTCTTATGTATCTATTGGTCTTCAGCAAATCTGGCAACTGTAGTTTCCATCATTCCATTTAATTCATTTGTATAAATTAAAAGCACTTGCGATCCCAGTACTGATTCCCACGCCACACCACTCGTTGCATCTTACCAGCCTAAAAAAAGACTCTTTTATGTCTACTCCCAACTTCTGTTAGCAAGCTAGTCTGAATGATACACCCTACAACATGAGCTTTTATGTTCCATCTTAAGCTTTGGTGTGGCACCTTCACGAACATCTACCAGAAATCTAAGCATAGTACATACACTGAATCCCTTGTATCTACAGCATGTACTACCTCTTTAAAGAACTTAAATAGATTGGTCAAAATTATCTCCCTTTCACAAGACCATGTTGACTCTACCTAATTATCTTGAACTTATCTAAGTGCTCTGATATAACTTGTTATATTAGCTTGTAACATCTTTCCTGTGACAGATGTTAACCTAATTGGTGTCCAGTTTCCTGTTTTCAGTTGCTTGAAAACGTAACTTACATTGCTTTCTCTCAATCTAATAGGATCATCTCCAAATCAAGAGAGTTTTAGAAGATTAAAACCATTCATTAATTATCTGGATAGCCACTCTTTTTAATTCAGAGAGTCATAGAGTCATAGAGATGTACAGCATGGAAACAGACCCTTCGGTCCAACCCGTCCATGCCGACCAGATATTCCAACCCAATCTCGTCCCACCTGCCAGCACCCGGCCCATATCCCTCCAAACCCCTCCTATTCATATACCCATCCAAATGCCTCTTAAATGTTGCAATTGTACCAGCCTCCACCACTTCCACTGGCAGCTTATTCCATGCATGTATCACCCTCCATGTGGAAAAGTTGTCCCATGGGTCTTTTTTATATCTTTCCCCTCTCACCCTAAACCTATGCCCTCTAGTTCTGGACACCCCAACCCCAGAGAAAAGACTTTGCCTATTTACCCTATCCATGCCCCTCATAATTTTGTAAACCTCTATAAGGTCACCCCTCAGCTTTGAACGCTCCAGGGAAAACAGCCCCAGCCTGTTCAGCCTCTCCCTATAGCTCAAATCCTCCAACCCTGGTAACATCATTGTAAATCTTTTCTCAACCCTTTCAAGTTTCACAACATCTTTCCGATAGGAAGGAAACCAGAATTGCACATAATATTCCAACGTTGGTCTAACCAATGTCCTGTACAGCTGCAACATGACCTCCCAGCTCCTGTACTCAATACTCTGACCAATAAAGGAAAGCATACCAAATGCCTTCTTCACTATCCTATCTACCTGCAACTCCAGTTTCAAGGAGCTATGAACCTGCACTCCAAGGTCTCTTTGTTCAGCAACACTCCCTAGGACCTTACCAGTAAGTGTATAAGTCCTGCTAAGATTTGCTTTCCCAAAATGCAGTACCTCACATTTATCCGAATTAAACTCCACCTGCCACTTCTCAGTCTATTGGCCCATCTGACCAAGATCTTGTTGTAATCTGAGGTAACCCTCTTCACTGTCCACTACACCTCCAATTTTGGTGTCATCTGCAAACTTACTAACTGTACCTCTTATGCTCGCATCCAAATTATTTATGTAAATGACAAAAATTAGAGGACCCAGCACCGATCCTTGTGACACTCCACTGGTCACAGGCCTCCAGTCTGAAAAACAACCCTCCACCACCACCCTCTGTCTTCTACCTTTGAGCCAGTTCTGTATCCAAATGGCTAGTTCTCCCTGTATTCCATGAGATCTAACCTTGCTGATCAGTCTCCCATGGGGAACCTTGGTGAACGCCTTACTGAAGTCCATTTAGATCACATCTACTGCTCTGCCCTCATCAATCCTCTTTGTTACTTCCTTAAAAACTCAATCGAGTTTGTGAGACATGATTTCTAACGCAAAAAAACATGTTAACTATTCGAATCAGTCCTTGCCTTTCCAAATACATGTCCCTCAGGATTCCCTCCAACAACGTGCCCACCACCGACATCAGGCTCACTGGTCTATAATTCCCTGGCTTGTCTTTACCACCTTTCTTAAACAGTGGCACCACGTTAGCCAACCTCCAGTCTTCTGGCACCTCACCTATGTCTATCACTGATACAAATAAAGTCCTTTGATGAAGCCAACCAGAACACTTGGCAACAGAGGCACTGATCAACAATTTACACCGTACCACTTCGCTGGTGATTGTGATTTTTCTGAGTGCCTCTCTTCCCTTCCATTCCCTAATTTATTGCTGCTTCTGAGATGTTACTTATATCCTCTATTGTGAAGACTGATGCAAAATATTGACTTAATTTTTCTGCCATTTCCACATTTTCCATTGTTAATTGTACAGTCTGCCTTTTTATATGACCAACTTTGTTAACTCTTTCTTTTTTAAAATATTCAAATCAACTTTTTTTGTGTGTTTTGTCTAAATTTCTCCAATTGTCTAACTTTTCCCTCAATTTTCCCTAATCTGTTTTTTCCAATTTTCTGACTAGCCACCTATATTTTCACAAATATCTGCTATCCTTCTTATTTCTAGTTAACCAGTGAATTCCACAGCAAACTTTGTTCTTCATACTTCATGCATGGCTTCAGAAGTCTAAGCGTGCATGGCTTCGGACATTCGTGCATGCACAGTTGATAGGAGTTCCTGGTGTCCTCAGATACTGTCTGCCATAATAGACATCAAGGCTCCAGAGGAGATCAGAAGCACTGATGCTGTCTCAACCCTCAGGAAAAGTGGCACTGCTTCCCAAAAATTCCACAGCACACATCTCAACAAGTCATGGCACACCAGTTGGAAACCACAATTCTATCTCAATGCCATATTCCTATTTTCTCCCTATACCCTTTGATGCCTGTAAAATCTAAACACACATTTATCTCTTTCTTGAATATACTTAATGACTTCTGAGGCCAGATAGTCCATGGCCTGAACAGCTAGGCCCAAAAACAGAATGGACAGCCTTTGACAGCCAACCCTGGACTTGTCTGGGAAAACAAAACTGGTTGTGTAATATGTACAGTGAGCAGACTTGCCGGTGCTCCAGGTTCATATGTGAAGAAAGAGATTGTGCCTTTCACACACCAGGGATCCAATTAGATGCTAGTGCCTTGACCTGGAAGATTGATTGGCTGAGAGCCAGAGAACATTCTCAAAAGATGTAGGTGGGAGGGAAAAGAGGGGATACCCAACTCAGCAAAGACTTGACCTGGCCCAGCAGCAGAGCTCTTAACACATGGAGGGTGACAGAAGATAACCACATGTGAGACCAATCTTTGCCAAGTCCATCAGAGCTGTCCTGGTCAAGTTTAACTGAGCGGGTACCACCTGATCCTATTTGGATAGCCAGTAGTAATTTAGATAAAGATTGTGACCAAGCCTTAACGTTGTGATTGTTAGAGTAATTAATGTAAGAATTGTGAGATTTATTGCAAAAGAGTAGGATGTAAAATCATACTTAGCCATACAGTTCCTTCTGTGCCTTTAGTGTATGTTGTGAATAAAATTACATTGAATTGCATGGTGTCTCTGACCCTATGGTTGTTCTTACATATATGCTACCTGAGTAAAATGGGTTTAGATAGAAACTGGTTGAAATGTCCAAAGCATGGACGACACTTGTTGTCGACAGCCTTCCATGGTAGAGAATTCTACAGGTTCAATACCCTTCAAGTGAAGATGTTTTTCCTCATCTCAGTCCTTAATGGTCTACCAGTATCCTGAAACCATGTTCCTGGTTGTAGATTCCCTTCCAGGGACCCTGGAAAACATGCTCTTTGCACCTAGACTGACGAGGCCAGTTGGAATTTTATATGTTTCAATCAGATTCCTTCTCATCCTTCTAAATTCTAGTGAATATAGGCCAAGTCGAAACAATCTTGCCTCACACAACAGTCATTCCATCTCCAGCATCAGCCTAGTGAACCTCCAGTGCACTCCTTCTAAGGCAAATATATTCATTCTTAGGTAGGGAGACCAAAACTGGGTTTAGAGGGGGAGAGACATATTGATTGGAACAAGATCAGCCAGGTGGACCTCATAGAATATGAGTTCCCTGATTGGGGCTGTTAATCTGGTCCACTCAGGAAGTCTTGTCTGACAGATACAAACAGGAGTGCCATTCTAGGAGCTGGCTCTGTGCTAGCTGGGTCAGTGTCATGTAGATTAGATTACTTACAGTGTGGAAACAGGCCCTTCAGCCCAACAAGTCCACACTGACCTGCCGAAGCGCAACCCACCCAGACCCATTCCCCTACATTTACCCCTTCACCTAACTCTTCGGGCAATTTAGCAAGGCCAATTCACCTAACCTGCACATTTTTTTTGGACTGTGGGAGGAAACCAGAGCACATGGAGGAAACCTACGCAGACACGTGTAGAATGTGCAAACTCCACACAGTCAGTCACCTGAGGCAGGAATTGAACCCGGGTCTCTTTACTGTACATATGTAAATAAGGGGTGACTTGGTGATGGGATACCAGCCTTCATGGATTTATTTCACCAACAACTGCTCGCACTCAGTAAAATTATAAAGCTGTTATTATTTAGCAGACCCTTGTTAATTAAGAATCTATCTGCCTCTGCTTTAAAATTGGGGAGAGACTATAAATTCAGTTTGCTTTCAGCTCATAGAGGTTATTAAAAAACAGTTGTCTTTTTATGGGGTGCTACACATCCAAATCTTTGCTTCTTTTCATTATCGCCCAGACCAAACCCGCTCAAAATATATTTTAAAAACCAAGATCCTGACGTTTTGTCATTTTAAATGTACTGGCTGTGTTCCAGATGCAATTCGACTGGTCAAACTACTTAACATCAAACAAAATACACTATCGGTAAAATGCAAGAAAAGGAAACATTTTTTAAAAATTGGCTTAGCATTAACTCTGTTGAAATGCTTATCAAAGTAATAGGTACAGTAACTATTACTATTTAACTGTTCCAACATTGTATCCCATAAGATGACCCTTAGCAAAAGGGAAAAGGCAAATTCAGGAAAACAGATTGTCTCACATGCAATTCAAGTGGCAGGAAGAGAACCCACAGTTTTTATCTATAACTGAGAGAGCTTCCACTTCTTCAAGACGTCAGCAGCAACTGCTATTGAAAACGTAAGAAACTAAAACTCTTGGTTCTATGGGAGTTTGACCACACACATTCAATTTTTAAAAACATCCCAAGGCCTCACAAGCTGATATTTTACTGGCTTTCCAAAAAGACAGCTCTACGCCTCTGTCTTAAACCCTCTCTTTAAAAACAGCCAGGACAAAATAACCTCTTAAATCCATAGTATCATCACATTATAAAGGGTTAAGTATTTGGCGGCATTTAAATGTACGGATTTTCATAAATGGAAGAGTGCTTTCTATTATAAAGTTAAATCTCTAATAGATATTTAGGACTTCAGTTTTTTTTTATTTCAACACCATTACTGCAGTCTGCATTTAAATGGATACTGTTTGTATTGAGTTCTTTCACTGGACATGGTGTAGTTGGCTAGTCTAGCACTTAACTCTCCTCCCTCACCACCCTTGAAAAGGTGGTGAGATGAGCTACCTTCTTGAACCACTGACCATGGAGTGTCAGTACACCCACAGTGCAATTAGGAAGGGAATTCCAGAATTTTGACCCAGCAATAGTAAAGGAGATAGAGTTTGAACTCAATAAAATGTATTGTTTGGAAGGGAACTTACAAGTGTATGTATTCCCATAGATTTGCTGCCTTTGTCCTTTTAGGTGACAGAAGAGCTGTAGGGCACAGGTTAGCAAGTGTTAGGCATTTTTAAATGGGCATCTTTTTGGTCAACAATTAATACTCATCCTTGATTGCCCCTTGAACTGAGTGACTCATTGGAGGTCAATCAAGAATCAACCACATTGCAATCGATCTGGAATCACATGTAGACCAGTGCAGGCAAGGATGGCAAATTTCCTTCCCTACAGGATATTAGTAAGCCAGATGGGTGTTTATGACAATCAACAACAGGTACATGATTGCCATTAGGCTAGACTGATATTTTTAGTGAATTCAAATTTCAGCATCTGCAATGGCAGTATTCAATTCAAGAGTTTAAATTAAAGTCTCTGGATTATTATCCAGTGACATTGCCACTTGACCATTACCAAGTGTTAAGAGGTGAGGGGGACTGTGTATGAGGGATCAAGGTTAAAGGGACAATGCACCTTGAATAAAAGCTCAGAGAACTAAGACCAGTCTCCTAACGAACTCACCTCAACACTCAGAAGTTCCTGTGGCTTCCTCGCTGTCTAACTCCCTCATACTTGACCTCAACTCCACTGCTCCATTGTGCAAAGATCATACCATTTGGGGCACATCTCACAAGTTGAATATAGCAAGTATAAAAAATCCAGCTTAATGTTCTTTTTATCTGGTGTGACCCATATTTGACTCCAATCCAATGTGAGTTGCACTTAACAATCCTCTGAAATAGCTTATGCACCAACAAAAATAGGCAAAGTAAGAATGCTACCAGATGAACTACCAACCTCAGTCCATTCTTTGCCACCTGAGGCCTTGTGTTCCATTGGTGACTCAAACCTGATATCGAGGTACTTAAAGAACCTAGTCTGGCAACTATCTCCTTTAGACCAGTGTCAGATGAAGGAGCTTCAGACAATGAGAGAAATAAGTGAATTACTGTATAGTTTGCCAAGCTCCTTTTGAGGGCCAAAACTTCTTTGACATCATTTCCCACACAAATGACATCTATAATCTAAAAGCACAGGACAGCAAGCTCTCTCGGTCACATCCTTTTCTGATGTGGAAATATATCTGCACCTTTTTCTTCAGTGGGTCAAAATCTTGAAATACCATAAATACTAGCCATCTGACACACTCTGGTCATTCAAGAAAGTAACTCACAACTCATTCTCAAAAGCAGTTTCAATTGGGAAATAAATATTATTCTTCCTAGTTATGTCCAAATTTGGTAAATGAATGAATATATATTTTAAAAAATTTAAGCCAGTAGATTACTTTTGAAGCCTATATTTGTTTCTATCCTACTCCAGGTGGATTGTATATTTGATGGATTGAATTTGCTTTAATGCAGACACCTGTTAAAGGATTAGGAAAGCCTCAAGAAATATATTACATTAATTGATATAGTTTTACATTAATTGCTGACTTTTTTGCATTTGAAAAATAAACTTATTTTCAAGGACACTTAAGTCACAGTAGTGCATAATCTCAGCATCTTCATCTAAAATTTCCCTTTCTTCAAACTGAGAAGATATATTAAATGTATTCAAATAGATGTGTTCACATTATTTTAAGGCAGAAAAGCAAGGAAATTCATATGATATTGTAACAACTTGCCATAAATCTTAAGGGTCTGTATATTTTAGAAACTTAGGATATACCATTTTCTGTCAGAGATCTGTCTAGTTCAGATTGAAAGGATGGCATTTTTATGTGACTGCCCACTGTAAAGATGTGAAAATAAAATAAATTGTACAATCTCAATCAATTCTTACCAAACGTGTCAAAGACAGAATAAAAACATGTTTGTTATAAATCCAGCAGTTAAAATAATTATCTGGTATTATATGACATTTTCATAGAATATAATGTTTTCAATCCTTTTACTGGTAATGGACACAATACATTAATTGGTCACTCACAATCCAATGAATGATGGTGGTGTAACATATGATGATGATGCAGCATGCAGCATAGTGGATGGGGATGAGATCTATTTCCACTTTGCAATCTGTGATTTCAGCTTTTTTATTGTAGGCTGACATTGTGGCATTTTCCCAGATGACAACTTCTTTTATTTTGTGGTACTTACCACATCAACCAATCCTCTTTCATCTTGTGCCTACATGGTGATTAGTGCTAGAGAATATACTACAGTACAATATCTACATGAGAGGCACTCTTCTTAGGTAACAAAAAGGTTTATCACAACTACATTTGGTCAGGCATAATTATTTGGACATTAGGGAGCTAACTCCTATAATATATGTGCTCCCTCTGAAAGATAGAGTACATCTCCTTCGGCAGAATCTTATAGGGGTCTGAGCAACATGGTTTATTGCAAGGTGTGTGGTAGAGTCAGGTGACAAATGCCGTCTTTTCTGCTTTTTACAAGTGGTGTGGGGACATTCTCATTAGGCAGCAGCAAGACGCCAATTGACAAGGTTTAAAACTTGTTAAATGTCTTGTTATTGGCAAATCCTGCCTCATTTTCATCCTCATCTTACCAAACATGTCAAACAAGTTAGGTGTTGGGAAAACCTGACAAGGAATCTAGAGTGAGCGCCTAGCAGATTCAACTCCAAACAATCTCCACTTTGGAAACCGGGTACCAACATCTCAGGACATGCTCTGTGAGCATTGGCCACACGCACCCTCATGCCCATGGACATTGCCATTCAACATGTTCCAACTTCTAAGAACCCACATGCCAATTGCAGAATGCTTCTGCAGTCCAAGCTGCAGACTTGGACAGCATTGACAACAATTGATAAAATGTTGTTGCAAACACACTGTACACTCAGGGACTGGACTTGGCTGCATCTCTGGACCCCTCACACACTGTCATAGTGCTAATTCACTTTGACCCTACCTTCACAGTATCCCTGCCTTGAATTGCCTTGCTTTGTCTTTTTACGTGTTATCCCCTCAGCCAAGGTTACCAGTATTATATTACTGTTGGCCTTCTATGCTGCTATCAAAGACACAGAGCCATGAAACTTCACATGTTTGTCGACAGCCTTGACTTGGGCAATCCTGGCACAGAAAGTTAATGGCAGCCTTTGATATTAGTCCAAACCCTGCTCGGAGCAGTCAGAATCTGTAACCTCTGCTCATTAGAGGTGAGGAGTTGAACGATAAGCAGCACACATCTTGGCTTGAGCCATTTAGAGGGCTGTTTTCCTCATGGAATGAAGGGGAAGCAATTATTACATGATATTAAAGTGGGTGTCACTGTTAGTAGCATTGGTGCAGGTGGGGATGAGTTGTGAAAAGGCAGTGCAGATGGTACATAGGGTTAGTAATGTCAGTGGTTTAGATGGGTGACAGCAAGTGGGGAAGATCCTACAGGCAATAGTGAGAGTGATACAACTTGAGCCTAGGTAGGAGGTGGGTTCAATAACAGAGATAGAGTAAAGGTGAAGTACTGGAGAGAAGGTAGTTGTCTTACTGTAGCAGAGTGGAGAAGGACATTGATCTTCTCCCTACAATGCCGCATGTTCCCCAGGTAGCCAAGACTGTTTTAACCTGGAAGGAAACCATTGACCAGTCTATCATGGTATTGCAGCATGGTGTCCACTGCTGGTCCTGAGCAAAGAGGAAGTCCGTCTGTGCAGCACCCCATTCAGCAGGATGACCAGGGCCTAGTCTGAAAATCAGGCAGGCTAATTTGTCTTGTCCGCCATGCCTGGGGCTGTGCTGACAGTGCTTGTCTGGGTGTTAAACTGACTTTTAAATATTATGTGGGTACATGGGATGCTGGTGAGTTCCAGGATATCTACTGAATGGCAGGTTGTTCATGGAATGGCACATGGTTAAATAGGGCAGAAATCAAATATGAGAGATGCCATTGAGAATGAGGTGGAAAATTAATGAGGTAAGTATGGTAATGTATGGTGAGAGAACCAGCATGACCTTGCAGCGAGAAACGCTCCAAAAAATACAATGCAAATCAGACTTGTTCAAAAAAGGATTCAGCTCCTTGTCACTTTCCACAGACTATGGGTGACATCATTGGAATAAGTGGAGGCAATGCATTGTGAACATTACCACATTGGAAACTATTACCTTATGCAACTGATATCCAGAAAGGCATAAAACAGGAAGTAAGGATGTAATCAGATGAAGAGATCCCTTTGAACTATTCCATCACCTGCTGTTTGGCTACTGGACATATATTCCTGAGGGTAGATGACTATTGAGCCTTCTTAAATGTCATGCACTGCCTGACAGGAACCAGTAATTGTGTGAAATGATCAGGGTGGTTTAATGGGATAGCAGAATGGAGTGGAAGAGGAAAAGACACTGCATGTCATTGTGAGAATTTATAATCCCAGAAGCAAAAGGAGCTTTAATAGTTTGTTATTTTGTTTTTATTACACATACTGTGATTCAGACTAGTAAAGAAATGTTAGAATGTGTAACATCTCATTCTGAACCAAATCGCCAAAATTGAAATAATTAATGTGACACTGCTGGTGCAGCTGATGTAAGCATTGCACTGTTTTTAGCACAGTAGTCATAGAGACCATATTATCAAACCATAGTGAGCTCATAGGCTGGAATGAGGGAATGACAATGTTCATATTGAACACTGAGTGCGACAGACATGTTTAACATTAGATTGATTTCTATATGCACAAGAGTTTGGTAAAGGTTAATTGGATTTGATTTTCTTCGAGTGTTGTGATATGGAGTTGTTAAAGAACAGCTTTACCACTTGAAGATTCTCTAAGCAAGATTTTGGAAATATGTGTTATCAAATGTTTGGTGTTCCCAATTTAATTAATTCTCACCTCCCCATGTTTCCTTGCTCCCAATTCTGTTATTTTGTAATCTGAGGATGAGAAGCAAGAGCAAACAGCATTGACTTGCTTATGAAATTCCTCTAACCCCTGCTCCCAGTACAATAAGAACATCATGTAGCCGGGTCTAAATGTCACACAGAACCTGAGAAATGCTTTATGTGAAGAACTATAACTATAAAACTGGCACAAGACGATTATCTTAATTGTGCAACAGGAAATGCATATTTTTAACAAACTGCAGAAACCATTTAGTTCTCAAAGGATTAAGCATTCAAAATGTTTTTTGTTTGCCCAACCTTAAAGATTTTATGAGATTAACTCATTTGCTGTAGGCAATCTGCTAAACAAAATGTTTTTTCAACTGCTTGAGAACAGAGCATCATAATTATTTGTTAGTCTGAATTTTAATTTGTTATTTAAATATTTTGCTCTGGTATCTGCTATCAAAAGTATTGATTTCTCTTAAAACAAGGATTATGACCAGATAAAGAAAAGGCTCTATTGCTGGAACATTAACAGACTGCAATGTTATTCTACTGTCATATCCCCTATTTAATATCCTGACTTCTTTATCAGTTTCATGTCCAGTTCGGAGGAATAAAATGGGATGGGAACTAAGCATTCACATGGCTTAGTGCATTATATATACAATGCACAATGCAGTCACAGTTTGCAAATGAATGATACTGGATGAAGTGCCTATCAAGAAAATAACTGTTGTGGATCATGTCAAGAAGCTTGAGAGCTATTGCGGTTTGCCAAAATAAATAGATGGAGAGAATTCCATTCCACTCCTAACTCCCACTTTACAGGTGATGGAGAGACTTTAGGAGCTCAAGAAATGAACCACTTGCCATTCTTATATATGCCACTTCTACATTACCTATGAACTGATGTACTGGAAGTGACATTTATGTGTATGGTTTTTGGTCACACTTAGAATGCTGAAGATGGATGACTCAATGATGATAATGTTGTTGAGTGCCAAAGGAAGTGTACAGACTCTTTCTTTTTGAAGATGCATTGCCTGCCAGTCATAAGGTACAAACATTACTAGTCACCTATCATCCCAAACTTAGATATTGTTCAGGTCTTCCTGTATGTGACAGTCAACTGTGTAATTATTTGTGGAACTTTAAATGGATCTTACTACTGTGGAATTATCAACAATCAACTTAATTTCTGACATTGTAATGAAATAAAGATTATTGATAAAGCAGATGAAGACAGTTAGACCGAGGACAGTACCTTGTAATATTCCATAGCAATGGCTTGGGATTCGGCCTCCAACAATCATAATCATGTTTTTCTGTGGTAGCAGTGACTCCAGGCGGTGAAGCAGCACTACCCTTCCACTAGTACCTACACTCCTGATTTTGAGTACCATTTTGATGGAGCTTATTAAGGCTGATGAAGGGCTTTTGGCCAAAATGTCAATTCTCCTGCTCCTTGGATGCTGCCTGATATGCTGTGCTTTTCCAGCACCATACTCTCGACTCTAATCTCCAGCATCTTCAGTCCTCAGTTTCTCCTTATTAGTACCATGTTCAGTCAGTTATTACTTTGATATCGCTTGCATCACTTCTACATCATCATGGAATTCATGGTTTGTAGCCATAATTGAACAAAGGCAATTATAAGATTTGGAATAAACAGATCTGGTATAACATAAATTGAGCATTAATGAGCAGGTCAACAGCACTAGTTGACAGTACATGTTATACCTCCGTAACGTGGAGGTGCTGGTGTTGGACTGCGTGGGCAAAGTTAGAAATCACACAATGCCAGGTTACAGTCCAACATGACTATTTGGGAATACTAGCTTTCGGAGCGCTGCTCCTTCATCAGGTAGCACCAGATTTTTAACCATATTTCCATACATCTCTTTGCATGGCATGCATCACTGCATTTAACTTATTCATTTTTTTGTGAACATACTGATATTGTTTGGGAGATACTAATGTTGTGGTTATATGAACAAATGAATTAAGACCAGAAGTACCACAAGCTTGCCCTGTCATTCAATAAGATCGCTACTGATCCATTTGTATTTTAAATTCTACATTCTTATATATGCCACATAACCTTTTATTCTCTTTTCTAACAAGTATCTATTTACCTCTGCCTTAAAACATTCAATTACTCCACTTCCACCACTTTCTAAGGTAGGGGCAAAAAGTCACGCAACCTTCTGAGAGAACCCATTCTCCATATCTCAGTCCTAAGCATTGACGTATTTAAGTAAAACTTTGCTTTTTCATTCTTCCACACACATACTCACACATTCTTTCTCACATACTGCTCTATGTAACCTATTGAAAGCTGTCTGTATTCTCTTTATATCATCGACAAAGCATGCTTTCATGTTTCTCCTTTATTCACAGCTCATGTTATCCCTAGAAACAGCTTCAATAAATTGGTTTCACATGATGTTCCTCTCACGAAGCCACATTGATTCTTCTCAATTACCTTGGGTAGGTCTAAATGCCCAGCTATGACCTACTTAATGATCTAGCTCTCTTATTTGTCCCCATGATGGACATTAATATTTCTAACGTTCAGCCATGTTTGGAATATAAACAATAGAACATCCGCTAACATTTTCATAACTGCGGACCCCCACCACTCCTTAAACCCTGGCTCTGCCTGATCTATTTCCTGCACTCTACCCACACCCTTGCCGCTCTCCCTTCCAGAACAACAATAGGATTCTCCTTGGCCTCTGTTTCCATCCCAACAGTACCACCATTCAAAACGTTGTCCTCCACCTTTCAGCAGGATACCACAATCAAACACATCTTCCCTCTCCTCTCTTGATAATACTCCACAGGAACCATTCCCCTTGAGATACCCCAATCCACTCCGCCATCACTCTGAGCACTTTTTCACCATCCCATGGCAGCTTTCCATGTAATTGCAGAAGACGTAACACTTGACCTTTTACCACCTCACTGACCAAGGCCTTTAACACACTCCGTAGGCAAGTAGTGATTTACTTACATATAATGGGATCTCCTCTATATTAATTTGTGGAACTTCTCCATGCTGTCTGTAAGAGTGACTGACCTTCCAGTCACTTCCTACTTCAATGTGCTATCTGGTTCTTATGAACCAGGCCTGCAGCAGTGTTTTAGCAAGCTGGAGGAACAGCACCTCATTTTGAGTTTCACTTTACAGACTTCAGGACTCAACATTGATTCATCAACTTAAGGCGTTCAACAAGGTTCCCCATATTAGACTGATTAGCAAGGTTAGATCTCATGGAATACAGGGAGAACTAGCCATTTGGAAACAGAACTGGCTCAAAGGTAGAAGACAGAGGGTGGTGGTGGAGGGTAGTTTTTCAGACTGGAGGCCTGTGACCAGTGGAGTGCCACAAGGATCGGTGCTGGGTCCTCTACTTTTTGTCATTTACATAAATGATTTGGATGCGAGCGTGAGAGGTACAGTTAGTACATTTGCAGATGACACCAAAATTGGAGGTGTAGTGGACAGTGAAGAGGGTTACCTCAGATTGCAACAGGATCTTGACCAGATGGACCAATAGGCTGAGAAGTGGCAGATGGAGTTTAATTTAGCTAAATGCAAGATGCTGCATTTTGGGAAAGCAAATCTTAGCAGGACTTATACACTTAATGGTAAGGTCCTAGGGAGTGTTGCTGAACAAAGAGACCTTGGAGTGCAGGTTCATAGCTCCTTGAAAGTGGAGTCACAGGTAGATAGGATAGTGAAGAAGGCGTTTGGTATGCTTTCCTTTATTGGTCAGAGTATTGAGTACAGGAGCTGGGAGGTCATGTTGTGGCTGTACAGGACACTGGTTAGGCCACGTTTGGAATATTGCATGCAATTCGGATTTCCTTCCTATCGGAAAGATGTTGTGAAACTTGAAAGGGTTGAGAAAAGATTTATAAGGATGTTGCCAGGGTTGGAGGATTTGATCTAAAGGGAGTGGCTGAACAGGCTGGGACTGTTTTCCCTGGAGCATCGGAAGCTAAGGGGTGACTTTATAGAGGTTTACAAAATTATGAGGGTCATGGATAGGGTAAATAGGCAAAGTCTTTTCTCTAGGGTGGAGGAGTCCAGAACGAGAGGCCATGGGTTTTGGGTGAGAGGGGAAAGGTATGAAAGAGACCTAAGAGGCAGCCTGTTCACACGGAGGGTGGTACAGGTATGGATTGAGCTGCCAGAGGAAGTGGTGGAGGCTGGTACAATTGCAACATTTAAGAGGCATTTGGATGAATAGGAAGGGTTTGGAGGGATATGGGCTGGGTGCTGGCAGGTGGGACTAGATTGGGTTGGAATATCTGGACAGCATGGATGGGTTGGACCGAAGGGTCTGTTTCCATGCTGTACATCTCTATGACTCTATAACTTCAGACTATGATCACTGAATTTCATTTTGATTACAATCTCTTCTTCCAAACTCTGACTGCCAACCCCCATATCTTGTTTGTATGGCTTTGTTCTCAGCAAAGCAGACATATTTTCTGCGAGCAATACCTTTACTGATATCATTAATATCTATTCTTCACCTATATCTCTCATCAACTATTTTAGCATGTTGTTTGCTTTTGCTTGGGGCAATCTCACCATCAGTTCCACTTGTTCTTCTCCCCACTTTGCTGTATAAAACAGCATCACGTCCTAGCTCTCTTCACTGTGATATCAAACTTGAAACATGAACAAAATTTCTCTGTACACAGACACTAAATTTCTCCAGTATTTTCTGTTTTATATCAGAGCTCTAACATGCACAGTTCTTTTCTTTTAAGTATGTGATTCAGCCTTGTTATCTACACTCAGGGGCTGGGCAGCACAACCATTGGGACAGAGAATGCAAAGTTTCTTTTTAGATTTATATCAGCTTATGCCATCAATCCGAGCACCTTCAGTAAGAATTTCTTCAGGAACTTCCCCACCCATCTTCACCTTTCCAATGTCCTCCTTCATTTCCATGCGATGAAGACAGTGATTCATAAAGTTACTCAAATATTACTGGGAGTAGTGTAATCACGTGCAAATAATGGAAATTCATCAACCAACATGTTGATTACAGTGCAATGTGACAGTAACAGTGAAGTAAACAAATGAGGGTCTACCTTTCTCCATCCACCTGATCAGAGGGTAATCAATGATCACAATGAAGACACTGTCTGAACATTTCTTTCTTCATTTAATAACACAAGGCAACCCTCAGCACTGAAGGCCATATTACAATGTCGTTAGTAACTAGGCCAATTCTTTGCATACTCCTAGGCAGTTCCCAGAGCGGTTAATCAGAGTCAGAAAAGACCATTCTAGCAGCTGTATCTACATGCTTCCACACAGCAATACTTAATTGTTTTGCTCAATGCTCTTAGATTGCTGTGGGTTCGGTAAGCCTGCCAAAATATGCCGCACTGAAATTTCTCCCTCTGAAACCCATGAACTATTGCACCAGAAGCAAAATGGGCTCCTACCTACATTAAATATACCATAACCTGAGTATACAGTGCTAAGTACACAGAACATGGGCTTCCGAGGTTCTTATGACAATCAAAGTGGGGATGGTCACCAGTGGTATAACACTGTGCCTATAAGGGCAGACTAATCCAATGGAAATCTCTGGCCTTCGGAAAGGAGTTTGTGCAAAAAAGACAGATAGACTTCACAATTAATAATTCTAAAGCTAAAAACATATAGAGTTTCCACAGTTGAACCAAGTCCAGATTCCTTGATCCACTGTATTTGGTTTCTTCATGTCAAGTATTAGCTTCCAAATTTTCCTGAATTCTTCCTCTCATTGAATTGTTGCTATTCACTTTTCTTCTGATATGTTCCTACCCACATTCTCTACCACCAAGTTCTCTCTTTCTTCACATTGCACAATTCGTGGCCTCTTCCTTTCCTTCTCTCTGTCTGTCTTTCATTCTCTCTCTATCTCTCTTCTCTCTCCCTTTCCCCATCCATTAATCAATTGTCATTTGAGGGAACAGGTATTGGAGTTGCAACATTTGTCATTGTCTCAATCTACTTTTGTTCATTCGTGTCAATGTATACAATTAATATTTCGAGCTGTTTAACGATGTCTCAAGTGTAAGCTACTAATTGAGATTTTTGGGGAATTATATAAAAATGCCTCTAGCTCCCAGCTAAAAGGTCCAAGTTCAAGTCTCACCTGCCTCAGACATGTATCATAGCATATACAAGCAGTCTGATTAAAATATAAATCATTTAAGGGTATAGGGTATCGAATATTAAAGACAGCTCCTCATTTCGATAAGGCTGCAGAGGAATGTTCCATGAATTTGAGGCTTTTAGTATAACAGGGTGTAGAGTTTAAAAGCCAAGAGGAATGGATTTTTAAAAAATCATACTAAAACTTCAGAATACATTTTATAATATTGGGCTTTGTACTATAGAGAGGATATTGCTGTTCTTAAAGTTGATATAGAGTAGATATACATTATAAAATATATGTAATGTATAAATTTATATAATACTTAATATAGGGAAATGTAAATCAATATAATTTGTATTATAAATTAAAAATTGTAGGCTAAAATGTTTATTTGTCCCATTTTCAATTGTAAGGTTACAATTTTCAACAATCCTGTGTCAGTTCCAAAGGAGATGACAGCACTTAATTTTTGTGCTACCACCTCATTCGCCTGCCTTTAAACTGAACAGCTCCTTCCCTGCTCTCTGCATTTGTGTCTGTGGATAAATGTCATTATAACTATTTGGTTATGTGTAAAGTAGCCATGGGCCAAATGGTTTGTTTGTGTGTTGTTTCATCTATGTATCTCTACATAATGGGAGCAGCATCAACATGCATTGAATAATATTTATTATATCATTACTTAATGATATCAATCGTCTAGTTTATTTTGTTATGGACAGTTGTTCTATAATCTACCCAGTCACTCAACAGTTGTGTTTATTGACATTTACTGACTGATCAATGCCTCTTCTCAGGATTAGATAGCAGCATTTATTTTCCTTCTCCAGGAAGATTATTATCAACATTCTGCATACATGTTATTCTAAATGGTAACAGGTGCTCCAACTGTCTGTCATCTTTTCCAAGCATATGTTAATATGTTGGTGGTATTCACACTTTTCTTTCATTGACCCAGTTTTTGCAAAATTATTAGATTTCAATTGAATATACTGATGCTACAAGCTGAAATTTGCTGCACTGCCTTTTAATATACACCGATTCTGGTTAAGAAGCTATAGTGGAAATTATGTCTCAATCTTTAATTCTTGTGTCACAAATGAGGAAAATGGTAATAAAACATATAGTAAATGACTCCATAACAGGTAAATGGAAGCATTGTAGATTAGTTTTATTAGGCAGAGCTAATATAAAGCAAACATTACTCATTACACAGAATTCTCCCACTACCTAATACTCTTCAGTTGTTTCCGGGCATTGCTTTTGCCATCTTATATGTTTATGATGCATTTTCAGTTTACTTTCCATTCAAATAGAAAACTCAACCTATTTGTATCTAGGTGAAATGTATGCAAACATGCACTTAAGAGTAAAACATGCAATTGAGTATAAGTGCATTGTGTGGATTAGATTCATTTTTTGTACACTACTAGCAAACAGGAAGCAGTTGAAAGAGAGGCTTTAATCTTTTATCCTAGCAACCAGTCTGTGGTTGTTTACTGAGATCTTTGGCTCATTCAGCCAGGACAGTGGAAAGTGCATCAAAAGAGTATCAAAAACACAGTGGCAAACATCAGGAATTACATGATCAGTAGAGAAAAGCACTTCATGATACAATGACAGCCAGTGGATGAAGTGCAACTTCAATGTAAACCATTAAGCTGTCATATAAAGGTATTGTTCCACTGGACGCTAATGTAATGAAAAGAAAAAAGTCATGCACATGGCTGCTAAGACTACAGCACTCCTGGCTTCAGCTATTGCCATCTGCAGGTTATTGTTTATAAATAAGAAGATTGGTTCTTTTAATAGGAATATAGGAATTCATTGATTAAAATAGATTAAAGATCATCTAGCTCACCTTAGAATATATGGCATTATACAACAAATCAATATACCGCTACCAAATGGACTGCAACATACCTGCATATGGTTTGGAGAAAGCATCAGTGTTGCAGAGCTTTGGGAATCATTGATCAAAAGTCAACAGAATCACACTAGATATTTTTTAATCAACCTGTTCAGGTATACCTCTGACGATAGTGGATCTTAAGCAGAGACCTTCTGACTTAGAAATAGGGACATGACCACTGTGCCATATGACTTTTACCTCTTCCATGCTTTACTTACCCACATTTCATGTCTTGCATTATTCAAATTCTGTGTCACATCAGTTAATTTTTGAAAGCAATCTGTTCAACTTTGATTTGAGTGATAATTACTAACTACTCTCCACAAGTGCTCAGATAGCCCATACTATAGATCAAGCACCAGCTTGCTGAAGTATCGAGCTGCATCTTGTGGTCAGTGGTGAAGAAATGGCACTCACTGTTCATCTTAAAGGAAGCTATTCATGGAGATTTGGCTATTTCTGCTGTTAGACCTCACTGAAGTAGCAGACTGAAAATCAAATCCTGCTACCCCTGAAGTCAACACAAAAATTAATTATTTCAAAACAGTCTTCATAATTCCCCAATTTACCTACCTGTTTGGTCCAGGTTGACAGAAAGCACAAACCAAGTTTCTGTACTTAATAAACGTAACAATTTTTCAATAGGGCTCCTTCACAGGGATCACTGAGGTAATCCTTTTAGATTAGATTACCTACAGTATGGAAACAGGCACTTTGGCCCTTTAAGATGAACAGTGAGTGCCATTTCTTCACCACTGACCACAAGATGCAGCTCGATACTTCAGCAAGCTGGTGCTTGATCTATAGTATGGGCTATCTGAGCACTTGTGGAGAGTAGTTAGTAATTATCACTCAAATCAAAGTTGAACAGATTGCTTTCAAAAATTAACTGATGGGACACAGAATTTGAATAATGTAAGACATGAAATGTGGGTAAGTAAAGCATGGAAGAGGTAAAAGTCATATGGCACAGTGGTCATGTCCCTATTTCTAAGTCAGAAGGTCTCTGCTTAAGATCCACTATTGTCAGAGGTATACCTGAACAGGTTGATTTAAAAATATCTAGCGTGATTCTGTTGACTTTTGATCAGTGATTCCCAAATAATGCACCTAACGCTATGGGCAATTTAGCATAGCCAATTCACCTGACCTGCACATCTTTAGCTTGTAGGAGGAACCCCACACAGGCACAGGAAGAATGTGCAAACTCCACACAGTCACCCTGAGGCAGGAATCAAACCCAGGTCCCTGATGCTTGTGAGGCAGCAGTGCTAACCACTGAGCCACTGTACCACTCATTTAGCTTGCCAGGATTTGCTGCTCTTCAATCCTGCTTCTCCAGGTATTTTTCACTTGTTTACAAATGGTTCAGAGGGATTAGTTCACATTTTATAAAGTCTCTGACTTTGTGGTTAAAAACTGCAGATGTTGGAATTCAAAGTACATTAGCAGGTGGTTGGAAGAACACAGCAAGCCAGGCAGCATCATGGGCTGGAGAAGTCAATGTTCCCACATTTATCCTGAAGAAGGGTTATACCTGAAACACTGACTTCTCCACCTCCTGATGCTGCCAGGCTTGCTGTATTCTTCCAGCCTCCTGCTTGTCTACATAGTGTTAAAAGAAACAGCTTACAGCAAAGTATGAAGGGAAAGAAACTGAATCAAAAGCAGAAATTTCTGGAAAAACTCAGCAAGTCTGGCAGCATCTGTAGAGAGAAAGCAGAGTTAACGTTTCGACTCTAGTGACTCTTCTCCTGAGAAGGGGAATTCTCTCCACAGATGCTGCCAGACTATGAGTTTCTCCAGCAATTTCTGTTTTTATTTCAGATCTGCATCATTTGCAGTTCTTTGTTTTATTGAAAGAAAATAAGTTATCTTTCTTCAGGCTTGAGGTATGTTTAATTTGCACTGTAACAGACAGCTTCTTCCTTTTTTTTCAATGTTCCTTACATTCATTTGAAAAGCATAACAGGCCAGGATCAGAACAGTCAGAATGGGAACTAGATGGAGAATTAACATGGCAAACAACTGGAAAGTCAGGGTCTTGTAGACTGACTTACCCAGTCTGCATCCCAATTCACCAAAGTAGAGGATACCATATTGTGAGCTATATACAAAATTAAAAAGCATACAGGTAACTTATTCTTTCACTTGGAAGGTATTTTAGATTATGCAAAGGAAGGAGGAGAAATGGAACTGTTGCATCCTCTGCTCTTGTATGGAGATGGAGGGAATGTTTGGGTGATTGAGGACTCTGGTAGATGGAATGCTGGTAGGGGTGACTAGAGATGTGTTTGGAGGTAGCATTATATTGGAGCAGGCAGATTACTTGGAGAATGATCTGTTAAACATAAAGGCTGGTGGGTTGCAGAGTGAAGACAAGGGAAGCCTCATTGTGTTCTTAGGGTTGAGGGTGTGTGGAGGGGAAAGACGTGAGACAGAAGTACATGAGATTGATCAAAGTAGAGGGGCCTGTGAACATGGTTGGAGGGAGTTTTCAGTTAAGAAACGTTGAACGCATATTGGAAGCACTTGTAAGGAAGGTTTCATCATTTGAATAGAAGTGACAGAGGTGGAGGATCGAGGAAAAATGAAATATACCAAAAACATGAAATGGGAATGCGAGGAAATGTAATCGAGATGGCTGTGGGTATTCATTAGCTTGTATGAATATTAATCAATAACCTACTCCCAGAAATGGAGACTGAAATGATTGAGAAGGCAAGACTCCAAAAATAATCACATAAAGACAAAGGAAGGCCGGAAACTGGAAACAAAATCAATAAAGTTTTCCAATTTAGGGAGATTCTGGGAAATTCAACAAAACATGGATCAATATTCTAGAAAAAGAAGTGAGGGAAAGTTTCTGATAGGATTGGAACAAAGAATTTTCCATATGTCTCATATAAAAACTGACAAAGCTGAGACCCATGAAGCAAAATCCACTATTTAGAGAAAATGAGTGAATTTGAGCATAAATTGTTCAATGTAAGAAAAAGTTTACTCAGACTCACTGCAAAGAGAAAAGGGTGTAGATAAGCTCAGGTTAGGCCTCCATTTAAGGAAGGGGTGGAACGACCTCAGACTTGGTGCAGGATGGAGTTGAACAATTAGACAGCAGTAGTGATAAGGAGATGACTAGAGCCATGAAACTATTGAAGTTACTTTGGGCATCACAGTGTCAAGGATGTTGACAGGAAGAATCGGACAATGGTAAAACAATAGAGCTAAGATAGGAAAAGATCATTTGAGAGGAGCAGAAGCAGATTGACCCAAATGATGAAATTTATGTAGGTGACCAAGGTCTTACCCACCAACTGGATAGTTGGTGGGAGCTCAATATCTTTTAATTTGAAAGATCCACTATTGCAATAGGTCTTCCCCAGAATCCAAGACTTTAATGGTGGAAGTTCTTCCCAATGCCAGTCAACTATATTGAAGCATTTTCATAGACAGCAAAACAGGTAGATAGAAACATAGTTAAAAACAGTATATCTCATTTAAATTTTTAGTTCATGAAATCATTTCTGATTTGATAAGATACAATTAAAAATGACATTATCAAAAAGACTTTATAATCAAATTTCTTTTATTAAAAATGTGAAAATTCTCCAAACATAATTTTAGCCTTTCACAGCTAATTAAGTTATTTATTAGTAATTTGAAACTTAGTCAGCTCTAAGAACCCTGTGCACCTCATTAAACAGTATAGAACAAAAGTTCTGGTTTTATATAAAAGTGGAAATTTCCAATAATTCACTGATTGTTTAAGGACTGCATTATGAAGAGACGTGAACAGTGCACCCTTCAAACATGCACTGACTAGCTGACAGCCACTTTTTGATTTCTACATAATTCTACACATACACAGATAGTTTTGCTAGTGTTACTATTGCGAACTTCATGTGCTTGTTTCCACAAATTTGTTCAGAATTTATCCAAACTCCAAATGATTTCCCTAGTTGTATATACAAGGTGTAATAACTTATCATGGTCTTCGGTATCTAATCCCTCTGAAATTGTAGCAACATTAATCCTTAGGATTTTAATTATTGTCGGAGGTTTAATATAATAAAACAAATTCTTAACTTCTTTAAACATTTTATTTGTGTCTTCTGACTCTCATAATCTCATCTTTCCCCTCGATTTATTTTGTTTTCCGTAATTTTTATAGTAATTTAAATATTCTAACTCTTGCTTCCTGATTCATACATGTCACAGTAAGGATTCTTCAACTTCATTGATTTAAGAGAGGTACCTATTAACACAGGTCTCAGTTACCCTTAAGAGAGAGTGTGTAGCTTTTGACTAGATCCGCTTTGATTGTGTCGGGTAACACAGCCAAATGTTGATATTTTATCAAAATTTATGAATGCAGTTAACAATATGAAAATGATCAGATAAATATTTCATTTTATGATATTGATTGAGCATCATATCTTGACCAGGACACCAGGAAGAACACACCTGCTATTCTTTGAATGGTGCCCTGAGATCACGCACATCCCCCTGAACAGGTAGATGGGATTGCAGTTTAATGTCTCATCATGAAGACCTCGCCTTAGCACTGCAGTATTAGACATGATTTTCATGCAATCAATCCCTAGAATAGGATTTGATTCCAGGACCCTATAGTTTCGAGACAAGTGTGCTACAATTGAGCAATGTTTTGCAATCCATAATCACTGGGAATTCTGGTGCAAAGGTATATAGAGCCAAGTGGATACAAAAGTCAGCGCCTTTTGTTCACCATTAACTGGAAATTGAAAACTTCCCATTTTCCAAAAAGTGTATGCAGTCGATATAGTCTTTTCTTATCAAATCTCCCCATCCTCTCTAAATATTCGAGCTTTTCACCTCTGCAATCTGTAATTCATTTTTCTACTGTGAAGATTGGCGCTGTACACAATATTTTAAGTGCAGCTGCACTGATGAATTATAAAGTGACAGGATTACCTCATTCTTTAGTATGAGCCTGTGATACAGCCCAAGGTCTGAGTTTGCTTTTCTTACCAGCACCAAGAATTGTTGCATTGGTTTTAATTTATTGTCAACCAGGACCTCCAGATCAATGTAGTTTCCCAATCATATTAATTATTTCTATATAAGTAATAATTTCTTATGTATTTTGCAAACATTTTTTCCTTGGGAATGAGGTGGGCAAAGCACATTTGAGTGTCGGTGGGTAACTTTTAGATAAAAGTGATCATTATGTAGTAAGGTTTAGGATGATGGCAGAGAAGAACAATGGACAATCAATGTAAGATTAGCTAGGAGAAAGCAAATGTAAATGTGGCACAAACTGAGCTGGGCTGGATAAAATGCAACTAATGTTTGTGGGAATATTTGTCGCTGAAAAATGAGTTACCTTTAAACAAGAGATTGCTTGGGCACAGTCAAAGCATATTCCCTCAAAAAGGAAACACAGGGCCAATAAGACCAGAGCTCCCTGGATGAAAATGTGGCCTCGAAATTAAGATCAAAGAAGAAAAGATATGCTTATGACAGGGATGAAAATATGATTGCGAACTAAACTGAATGCAAAATATTCAGAAGGGAAATAAAAAAAAACAAGAAACAAAGAAGAATTCTGTAAAACAACTGGCAACTAATGTATAGGGAAATCATGAAGTATTCTTTATCAGAGAGTCAGACGCTGCCAGGCCACAGTACAGAGGAACAATTCAGCCACTACAAGAATTCGCCATTGTTGAGGAAAAAATATTGAATAACTTGTTGGTAATGAGAGTTGGTTCATGCCAGATGAGATGCATCCAAAGAAGCAATGAAGAATTTGGTTCAAAAAACAAGATAATAATGATTAATGAATATATTTTTACAGCTGGAGGAAAATTTGAATGAGGTTCCCCAGGAGTTAGTATTCAGACCCTAGCTTTTCTTAATTTGTATTAATGACCAAGATCTTAGTGCGCTGAGCACAATTTCAAAGATTGCATGTGCTACAAAACTTGGAAGCATTTTCAACTGTGAGGAGGACAATATAGAATTTCAAAATGAAATTAGCAGGTCGGTAGAGTGGGTGGATAGGTAACAATGTGGAGAAGTGTGAGGTGATACTTTTGTTGAAAGAACATGGGGAGACAATCTAAAATTAGATGTCGCGGAGGTACAGAGAACCCTGTGACATCTACCAACTTGATGGATAAAAGGCAGCAGATGCATGGGAGCACCACCACCTGCAAGTTTCCTCCAAGTTGCACGTCATCCTGACTTGGAAGTATATCACCGTTGCTTCACTACTGCTGGTTCAAAATCCTGGAACTCTTTTCCAAACAGGACTATGGCTGCCCCTACACCTAAGGACTGTAGCAGTTTAAGAGGGCAGCGTGCCCCCATTTCTTCTGGTCAATTAAAAATAAGCAATAAATGCTGACAGAACAAGTATCACCCACATCCTATATATGAATAAAGAAACTGATATGCCATTAAATGTGATAGAATGGGCCCTCATCCATAGGCCCCTTGAATACAAGAGCGAGGATTTTATGATGAACCTGTATAGGACAATTGTTAAAGCTCAGCAAGAGTATTATATATAATCTTGGGACACACATTTCAGAAAGAATGTGAATGCATTGGAGACAGCGCACAACAGTTTTACAAGAATAGTTCGAGGAATGAGAACCTTCAATTATGAAGTTAGATTGGAGAAGTTGAGATAATTTTCCAAGGAAAGGAGAAGGCTAAGGAGAGATTTGATTGACTTTTTCAAAATCACGAAAGGTCTGGACAGAGTGTACAGAGAGGAACCGTTCTGGCTCAAAAATTAATCAAGCTTAAGTCAGCACAGATTTGAGTGATTTGCAAAAGAAATAAATATAATGTGAAAGGAAGCTTGTTCATGCAGAGGGTGTTCAGGTCTGGAATATACTGCTTAGAGGTGGCAGAGACAAAGTATTAGATGATTACTTAAATAAAAATAATGTGCAGAATTTTGTGAAAGGACAGGAGGATGGTGTAAAGTAATGATGTTCATTCAAAGAATTTGTGCTGACATGATGGACTGATTGCTATTCTTCTGCATTATAATAATTCTGGGGTTTTACAGAACAAAATTGTAAATAACATTCCTTGTTTATATAATATTTGTTGTACTTGGATGGACTGTAGAACCTGATTTTCTCCTAAACAGTATTTTTTAAAAACTTCCCTTTTTGCTATCAGTACAATTCCCAGCTGAATTATAAATGATGCAGTTAAAAGAAATGCAACATCACTTTCATTTTTTTTTAATTGCAGTCATTAGCCCTTACTGTTGTTGACCTAAAGGCTAAGTGATCTGATGAAACATTGCAAAATTGGATTTGATTAATCATAGCCCAAAATGACAAAGTGGTATTTAAGGGTCATAGATTCATACAGCGTGGAAACTTTGGTTCAACTAGTCCATGCTGATCAGGTTCCCAAACCACATTAGTTCTAGTTGCCTGCGTTTGGCTCATATCCTTGCATTCCTATTCATGTACCAATCCAAATGTCTTTTAAATATTGTAAATGTACCTGCATCTATCACTTCCTCTGGCTGTTCATTCCACACACAAACCACTCTCTATACAAAAAAGTTATTTTTATTTTTAAAATCTTTAAGAAAGATTTGGGATGGCACAGTGGTTCAGTGGCTAGCACTGCTGCCTCACAGCATCAGGGTCCCAGGTTCAATTCCAGCCTCAGGCAACTGTCTGTGAGTTTGCACATTCTCCCTGTGTCTGTGTGGGTTTCCTCCCACAGTCCAAAGATGTGCAGGCCAGGTGAATTAGCTATGCTAAATTGCCCATAGTGCTAGGTGCATTAGCCAGAGGGAAATGGGTCTGGGTGGGTTACTCTTCAGAGGACTGGTTGAGCTGAAGGGCCTGTTTCCAAACTGTAGGGAATTTAATCTAATCTTTCACCACTTACCTTAAAACTTTACCCTCTAGTTTTGACCTCCCGCACCCCAGGGAAAATCCCCTTGCTTTTCACCTTATCTATGCCCCTCATGCTTTTATAAACCTCGAGGTCACCCCTTAACTTCCTAGCTCTAGCGAACAAAGTCCCAAACTATCCAGCCTATCTGCTTATCTTTATAAAGCAAACCTTCCATTCACGGCAACATCCTGGCAAATCTTTTCTGAACCCTCTCCAATTTAATAATATCCTTCCTACAACAGGACAACTGGAACTGTACATTATTTTCTAGGAGAGGCCTCACCAACATCCTGTACAACGTCAACGTGTCATCCCAACTCCTTTACTCAAAGGTCCGAGTAATGAAGGCAAGTGCTAAACACTTCCGTAACCACCTTGTTTACATGTGATGCAAACTTCAAAGAACTATCTACTTGAACCCTTAGGTCTTTCTGTTCTACAACATTACCGAGGGCTCCACCATTACTTGTTTAAGTTCTGCCCTTGTTTGTTTTACTGAAATGCAATACGTTGCATTTATCCAAAATAAACTCCATCTGCCACTCCATAGCCCTTAACCCAATTGGTTGAGGTCTCTTTGTAATCTTAGATAACCTTCTTCACTGTCCACTATACCACTTATTTTGGTGTCATCCACAAACTTAGTAACCGTATCTCCTAAATTATCATCCATCTCGGTATTACAAATGACCCCCAAACAAAAGTGGACCCAATTCTAATCCCTGTGAAACTTCTCTGGTCACAGGCCTCTAGTCAAAAAATAAACCCTCCACTACCACTGTCTCCTATCATCAAGCCAATTTTGTATCCAATTGGCAAGCTCTCCCTGAATCCCAATCTAACTTGGCATGCAATTAAAATCAAAAAGGGTCTTGAATATGCAATATCTATAATCTTAATTGGGAAGTTGTACCAAATCTCTACCTGAACATTGCTACACCATACTTTGCATACCATTCAGATCACTTTTTTGTGACAAGGATACAGAGACACTGGGGAAGATGTAGAGAAGATGTACATGAACAATGCCAGGAATGTGTGAATACTCATTGTTATGAACACTGGACTTTAGAAGATGGATTTATTTATAATGTTTTCTTTAAGTTACAGTAAAATTGAGAATTACAGAAGAATTGAAGCTTAGCGACACGCTTATGTGGACTGGTTACCATCGGAGCAAAACTCAAACAGAAACTGACTGACATCAAGTGACAGTTTTCATGCCTGTGCATAGTCACTCACAGGAAAGGGACAATTGCTTTGTGAGAGATGGGGGGAGAGAGAAAAAGCAATCACTGCTGTGTGGAGAAATAAAGTGACTGTTCCCTGAAGGGCAAAAATGGACTGTTTCATACAAATGAACAAGCAGAACGCTTTGAAAGGAAGGGGAGAGAACTGACAGGATGGTTGGAGTTTTAAAGAATGAATGGTCAGCAATGCAGTCCTTGGTAGTGGAGAAGGCACTTGACTGAGTGGAACAAATTTTAAAGAAGTTTCAATCTGGCGTGGCAGGGAGTGGTGAGTTTGTTGGAGAGCCATGAGTAATCTTAGCTTTGTTCTTGTAAGATGTACAACTGCCATAAGTGCAAACACAAGCTAAAGGTAAGACCCAGCTCAATTATTAGTTAATATGGAATTCCTTTTCTTGAGCTCAATGAATCAGGTGCCTATTAAATAATGTTTGATTTACATTTATTTTAGATTTGATGTTATAGTAGAAGTCTTAAATGTGAAAGATTGTCCTTTGGTTGTTTGGGAAATTAATTTCCTTTCAAACACTATTGGAATCTCGAGAGATTATTACAACAAAACAGTAAAGGGTGAAGAACCTGGGTCCCCTTCCTCTTGAAATAACGAGGCTAAGTGAACTAATAGAGGCCTTTAAAATGTTTATACTTCCTGATAAGAGATTACAGAAGAAATGTTTCACTTATAATGAAGAACGTTAACTACAGCCCATCAACATTTATGACCATTAATATGTATGCTAGTCAACAAGAAGCTCAAATTGGAACTCAAAAGAAACATCTTTACCCAATGAGTGGTGAGAATGTGGAACTTACGGCCATAAGGAATTGTTGAATTAAATCGCTTACATGCATTTAAAGGAAAGCCAGTCAAACACATGAAGGGGAAGGGAATATGGTGGAGGGTTACAATGATGAACTTTGATGAGAAAAGACAAGAGGAAGTTTAAGTGAAGCATAAATATGGAATATGGCTGAATGGCCTGTTTTTATACAGTGGACCTTTAATTACAGGGCATTGAACAATTTCTGATAAGACTAATAGTGAACTGTCTCAGACTAATCTACTCAGCAACACCGACTTCTACTTGCATGTAATATTTGGGACAGTAAATATGCCCAAATATGTTTCAAACAGTTGGCACCAAGTATAAGCAGGTCTAGGGAAAGAAAGAAATAAGGAAAATATTCAAAGTTGAGGAGTGAAAAGTGATCTTTTGTAGCATAGAGATATTGAGAGAACCTGATAGGATGAATACCAAGAGGATTTTCCTTCTTGACTGAAAATAAAAAATGCTGGAGAGCACATCAGGTCAGGTATAGCCATGGAGAGACAGCAAGCTAATGCTTCAAGTCTAGATGACTCTTGCTCAGAGCGACTCTTATGAAGAGTCATCTCAACTCAAAACGTTAGTTTGCTATCTCTCTGTGGATGCAGCCTGACTTGCTGTGATCTCCAGCATATGCTGTTTTCCATAGAGATTCCAGCATCTGCAGTAATTTGCTCCTACATTTGACCTTTCTTCTTGTGGGGGAGGGGGGCTGGAAACTAAAAGTAGGGGACATAGCTTAAGAATAAGAGGTCTCCCATATAAAACAAAGATGGGGAATACTATTTTCCTCATTAAAACTAAAATGTGGCACCGTGGCTCAGTGGTTAGCACTGCTGCCTCATGGGAACTCAGGTTCAATTCTGGGTGACTGTGTGGAGTTTGCACATTGTCCCCAGTGCCTGCGTGGGTTTTCCTCTGGGTGCTCTGGCTTCCTCCCACAGTCCAGAGATGTGCAGGTTAAATGCATCGGCCATGGGAAATTGCCCATAGTGTCCAAGGTTGTGCAGGCTAGGTGAATTAGCCATGGTAAATTTGAGCGGGCTGTGTTTGGAGAGTTGGTGTAGACTCGATGGGCTGAGTGGCCTGCTTCCACACACATTAGGGATCCTATGAATTTTTTCTTCTGAAGGTAGTGAAAGCCAGTATTTAAATTCATTTAAGGCTGAGCTATAGAGATTCTTAATAGACAATGGAGTCAAGGATTATGAAGGGGCAGATAGGAATTTGGAGCTGAGACCACAACAAATCAGCTAACAGCTATTAACTGGTGGGACAGACTCACAGGACCAAATTGCCCACTCCTGCTCCTAAGTCCTGTTATTTTAAAGGCAGGTTAAAAGGGATTTAATGGTACTGAGACTTGCAGAAAGATGGAAGCATTTAAAGAGAAAATTGCACAGTAAGCATGAAATGATTAAACATTCAGGCAACACAGAGAAACTAGTCACAGGAGAAGAGGTTAGAATGGGTGAGAGGTGGAGAGAAATTGAGGGACCTGCGTGTGTGACAAAGAAACTAGTCATACAGTTCCCCAAGTTGAGTGAAATGAAGATGTGAGTGAGATGTAGAGCTAGAAAGGTTGCAAATATAAGTTGGATAACTGCCCTGCGTGATTTGTAACTGAGGGCGAAGGTTGAAATCAGTGCACTAGCGAGAAGGACTCAGAACATTGGAGATGGGTGGTAAAAACTTCATATGCATGGCAGCTTATGATGGAAGATAATTTATGTGATGAAATTTATGAGAAGGATGGAATTATGTTTCAGTCTCTGAGGAGATAAAGTTGCCTCTGTCATTGTACAAAGGCTCAGCCACTGAAGGACAGCCTGTAAAGAGTCTGAAGAAGTCTCAGGGGCTTTTCAGAGATTCCAAGAGCCTCTGAGTTGCTAATAAAATTAGCATATAAAGAAAATAGCTACCTCCTCAGGATTATGCAGGCATCTTTGCTACACTGATATTGCCACTGAGAAGAATTGAAAGGCCCTTGTCAGCTGTCATAGTAACACTTGATACCAGTGTTACCATGACAGTGAACAGAGATCTTTCATTTGGTGTCTCTGCATTAAGCATTGCAAAGGAAGAAATTACAAACAAAAAAAAATCAAGAATATATTTCATTTTCATGCAATTTCAAAACATTCATCCTTTTCGTAGAAAAATCAATTGCAGTCAGGAACAAGGTCAAAATCAAGCCAGTTCTTTTGCTTTTTAATAAATCTTCAGTCTGAGCACAGGCATACATATATATTGCTGCAAGATATCACAACATGTTCCCTTTCTGCTGTCTGAAGTGGATGTTGCTACCTGATCACCATTTTAAATTTTCTGATACTGAGATCTTTGTCATTATTGAAGGTGCAACAACATGAAGAGGGTTTTTTATTCTTGCATGGGCTATGAGAGTCGGCGGCTAGGCCAGTATTAAGTACTTATCCCTCATTACCCAGAGGGCAGTTGAGAGTCAACCAGATTGCTATAGGTTTGGAGTCACATATAGATGAGACCAGGTAAGAATGGCAGTTTCCATCCCTAAAGGATATTCGTAAACAAGATTGGTTTTTATGTAAGCAGTTGCATGGCCATTGTTAGATTCTAAATTCTAGATTCTTAAAAATCTTTCATTTGTTTTTAATGATCCCACCAATCCTCATCCTAAAGCCACAGGGATTATTAGTTCAAAACAATACCTGCTTGCCTTCAATTTTCATGGATCTTTTAGTAAAAGATGCTCATGTTGCTAATCTCAGGTGTAAATCAAGGAGTCAGCCATCAAATGCTTATGTCTTAATCTACTAGGTAAACAAATAGTTGCCAATTGCAGTTAAAACATAGAGTCATAGAGATGTACAGCATGGAAACAGACCCTTCGGTCCAACCCATCCATGCCAACCAGATATTCCAACCCAATCTGGTCCCACCTGCCAGCACCCAGCCCATATCCCTCCAAACCCTTCCTATTCATAACCCATCCAAATGCCTCTTAAATATTGCAATTGTACCAACCTCCACCACTTCCTCTGGCACCTCATTCCATACATGTTCCACCCTCTGCATGAAAAAGTTGCCCCTTGGGTCTCTTTTATATCTTTCCCCACTCACCCTAAACCTATGCCCTCTAGTTCTGGACTTCCCGATCCTAGGGAAAAGACTTTGTCTACTTATCCTATCCATGCCCCTCATAATTTTGTAAACCTCTATAAGATCACCCCTCAGCCTCCGACGCTCCAGAGAAAACAGCCCCAACCTGTTCAGCCTCTCCCTATAGCTCAAACCCTCCTGGCAACATCTTTGTAAATCTTTTCTGAACCCTTTCAAGTTTCACACATCTTTCCGATAGGAAGGAGACCAGAATTGCATGCAATATTCCAACAGTGGCCTAACCAATATCCTGTACAGCCGCAACATGACCTCCCAACTCCTGAAATCAATACTCTGACCAATAAAGGAAAGCATGCCAAATGCCTTCTTCACTATCCTATCTACCTGTGACTCCACTTTCAAGGAGCTATGAGCCTGCACTCCAAGGTCATTTGTTCCATGAGATCTAACCTTACTAATCAGTCTCCCATGGGGAACCTTTTCGAACGCCTTACTGAAGTCCAAATAGATCATATCTACTGCTTTGCCCTCATCAATCTTCTTTGCTATTTCTTCAAAAAACTCAATCAAGTTTGTGAGACATGATTTCCCACTCACAAAGCCATGCTGACTATCCTGAATCAGTCCTTGCCTTTCCAAATACATGTACATCCTGTCCCTCAGGATTCCCTCCAACAACTTGCCCACCACTGAGGTCAGGCTCACCGGTCTATAGCTACCTGGCTTGTCTTTACCGCCCTTCTTAAACAGTGGCACCACGTTTGCCAGCCTCCAGTCTTCCGGCACCTCACCTGTGACTATCGATGATACAAATATCTCAGCAAGAGGCCCAGCAATCACTTCTCTAGCTTCCCACAGAGTTCTCGGGTACACCTGATCAGGTCCTGGGGATTTATCCACCTTTAACCGTTTCAAGACATCCAGCACTTCCTCCTCTGTAATGTCGACATTTTACAAGGTGTCGCCATCTATTTCCCTACAGTCTATATCTTCCATATCCTTTTCCACAGTAAATACTGATGCAAAATATTCATTTGGTATCTCCCCCATATTTCATGATAATGCAACATGCTTAGTGCCTTGAGTTTCACTCTCAAAACGCATACAAACATATACACCATCAACTCCACCCACCCCACCTGTCCCCCTTTGGATAATATCAAGTTTCTTGAGTGTTATTAAAACTGCACATACACGGGCAGTGGAAGGTATTCGATTACAATTCTGACTTGCCTTGTGGATAGTGGGGAGATAGTGGGGAGACAGCAGCTAAGGTATCAGCCTGAGAATTCACGGCTTCTGACTTCTTCCTGCAGCTACAATATTTACATGTCTGGTTCATTTCAATTTCTGGTGAATGGTAACACACAAGAAGTTCACACTGGACAGTTCAGTTACAGTAATGCCATTGAAGTCAAGAGTAGATGGTCATAAACTCCTTTGTTGGTGATAATCATTGCTGGGCACCTAGGGTCATCGAGTCGTTGAGAATCATAGAGGTTTACAGCATGGAAACAGGCCCTTTGGCCTAACCTGTCAATGTCATCCAGTTTTCACAATTAAACTAGTTCATTTGCCTTGTGTTGACTAATTGCTGTCTAGAACTTTCTGGATAAAGACACAAATTGCTTCAGTATTTCAGATGTTGTGAACTGCATTGAAGTTTGGGAAATCATCAGTAAATACCCCTACTTTCTGACCTTATGATGGAGGGAAGGTTGAAACAGTTAAAGGAGGTCAGCTTTTATACACAACCTTGAGAAATTCCAGCAACAATGTCATGGAATTAAGATAGATGGCCTCCAGCAACCAGAATAACAGCAGTAGTTAATACCTTTCAGTTCATCAAAAGATTGTTCATGCTTCAAATATCTTCACTTGGGTAATTTATGGATCATTTAAGTTGTAGCTACAATGCCATGACATGCAATGCATTTCAGTGGTGAGACAAAGTTTTGGTAATGCTGGTACTGGCTGTCAAAGAAAATTGACATTGCACCAATTCTCTTCTCTGTTCTCCACACTGCACCTCACATCCAGAAAGCTACTCAGAAGTGAAGGAATAATCTACAGAATTGCCTGGAAAATGTTCAGCCCATGCCATTTTCAATTCAAAACAAAACTGCTCCAACCTCATTCATTGTGCTTCAGAATATAGATGATGTCATGTCTATGCTCACTCAGGAACTGATCCCCAGGTCAGTGTTGATTTCTTTTGCAAAGCAAACATGAATGGACATTTTGCTAAATACCCAGAAAACTCTTCCAACCAGCTCCTGCAACACAAAACCTCTTCCTTTTCATCAAAATCAACAGTGAGATCTTGGAAAAAACAGAGCTTTGGAAACTTTGTCTCAATGAAGACAGACATTGGCAACAAAATCATCTTTGCAATGTACCACTTCAGCCTTCAAGCAACTGAGGAAGAGAGCAGTTGTGTTCAGGATCTTAAATCCAATATTCAGATCATGATTTATTGGGATATATTAATTCAAGTGCTCCTATATGATTTGGAGACTTGGACAATCTATGGCAAATATCTCAAATCACAAGAGAAGTTCCATTTATGATATCTTTATGAAATTCTCTAAATCCAGTGACAAATAGCCAATCCAGCATTAATGTCCTTTCCTAAGTTAACTTGTCTAACATTGAGATACGAGTCATTAAGTACTGGATCTACAGAGTTGGTTATATAGTTCATATGCCTGATATCAGGCTCACAGAGCAACTGCTCCACTCATGACCCAGTTGGAGCAATGAATTTCCAGGAGGATAGTGAGAATATGTTAATAAAATGACATGGTGACATGGTGGCACAGTGGTTAGCATAGCTGCCTCACAGCGCCACCTCAGGCTCCCTGTGTGGAGTTTGCACATTCTCCCCGTGTCTGCGTGGGTTTCCTCCGGGTGCTCCGGTTTCCTCCCACAATTCAAAAATGTGCAGGTTAGGTGAATTGGCCATGCTAAATTGCCCGTCGTGTTAGGTGAAGGGGTAAATGTAGGGGAATGGCTCTGGGTGGGTTGCGCTTCGGTGGGTCGGTGTGGACTTGTTGGGCTGAAGAGCCTGGTTCCACACTGTAAGTAATTGAATCTAATCTAAAATCTTCAAAGCATCTTTGCAGAATCAAACATCCCAATTAACTCAAGAGAATTGCTGGCCTATGACCTATCCAAATGGAAAGGATATAAGCACATGAAGACCATTTTTCAGGAAGGTGCAGAGGAAGAGTCAAGCTATTGCTCGAGCACATGATCCTCCATACAACCCATCTACCCAATGCTTCAAGCAGCAACTGACCTGTAGATGGCAGAGTGTGCAGATCACACATTAGACTTGAAAGTCATTTCAAACTGGACTGACAGTGAGCTACCCTCCATCTTGAGAAAAACAAATCACCCTCAATCCTGAGGTAACAAGTCACTCTTGATCCTGAGGGAAACATGTCATATATTTATATACAATGTGGATTGTAATCAGTTTGAATTTACTTTTTGAATCCTTATTCTCCTAAAAAAATGGGAAAGCATG
Source organism: Chiloscyllium punctatum (assembly GCF_047496795.1). Taxonomy (NCBI): domain Eukaryota; kingdom Metazoa; phylum Chordata; class Chondrichthyes; order Orectolobiformes; family Hemiscylliidae; genus Chiloscyllium; species Chiloscyllium punctatum. The sequence goes on from NC_092740.1 coordinate 62,084,674, forward strand.
TGTATCTACTGCAAAAAGTGATGTGGCTAATATGTTTAAGGATTAATAGAATGAATATGTTAAAGATGATTTTCAGGTAACTGCATAACCAAATCTAAAGTGCTGGGAAAACAGATAATGGGCCCTCTTCAGGTTATGTAGTGAAACACAAGCATTTGCTGTTTGTTTGCAACATTAAAACCAGCTAAGCATATAGAGAAAGATAGCATTTTGTCAACAGATTTAATATTTCACATCTCAGTGAGTTATATTCCATCCAGGGTGTGGAAGAAGTTTAGGCCTGTAAGAAAAACAGATGGCATCATTCTGTTTTCAATTAAACTGACTTGCTCACAGGATTTGATCTAGATTGTGGGCAGTATCCATAGAAACAACAGATGACTTATAATAAAAGGATTCACGTAAAAAATGAGCTGGACACTGCTGAAAGGAAAATAAACATTGAAAAATATACAACAGCACTGAACATTCATTTTCCAAGTTATTCCATTTATATCAACTTTTACAATTCTGATCAGAGACTGTGATTGAAGTTGTAATCATTATATAAATAATCTCATATCCTGTTGGCTACATTCATGTATAGAATATCTACAGGTCAGCCTTCTCAATTTATCCTGTTACCTTCAAAGGTTTCTATGCATACACAACCATATTCACCAAGTCCCGCTCTGTACTTGTATTCCCTTTAAACTATACTTTTCTTTATATACATCCTTTCCTCACTCTCCCTACCAGAGTGCTCCACTAAACACATATCTGCGTTAAATTCATTAGAAGTCCTGCATATGTTCCATCTCAGCAGCAGTGGTGGTACAGTGACACACAGTTGGGCCAGAGTTGCCCTTAGAAGTCCTCAATGTTGACCCGAGACCCCAATACTTCTGCGACTACACACAGTTTCTTCTATGTCTCTAAAATATTATAGCAGCAACATTTAATTAGAGGAATGCACACAAATATACAGAAATATTGATTTGCCCATGTGCAATCATTAACTACTATAGTACAAAGTATTTGGAGTAGATGGGAATTTCAGTAGTATTCCAGAAAGCAACAACAATGGATCACCATTTGTTTAGATTGACACAGTCGATGTTTTCATCTTTTTTAACCAAGGTTGTCTCAGACTAATCTCACTAAATCAGATAAGCAGACATTTCTGGAATTTATTATTTCCTAATCTGAATTACATTACTGACACACATAGATGCTCCATACTGTCACATTTGACCACATATAGGATCAAGGAGCCCTAGCAGAAATAGAGTCAGTGGAGAATCGGGGTGGGGGATCGTTCTGCTAGTAGGAATTACACATAGCACAGAGAGAGTTAGTTATAATTGTTGGAGCTCAGCTATCTCAGCCACAGCCCTTCTCTGCAGGAGTTCCTAAGCTTGGTGTTTTGGGCCCAACCATCTTCAGCTTCTTCATCAATGGTCTTCCCTCCATCATAAAGTCAGAAGTGGGGATGTTCGCCAATGATTGCACAATGACTTTCAGCACCATGAATATTCAGATGCAGAAACAGTCCATGTCCAAATTCCACATGACAACATCCAAGCTTTGGCTGGCAATTGGGGCAAGTAACATTTGCACCACATAAGTGCCAGGCAATGATTATTTCCAACAAAAGAAAATCTAACCACCTCCTCTTAATAATCAATGGAGTGATCATTACTAAATCCCCCACTATCAACTTCCTGAGGGTTGCTACTAACCAGAAACTGATCTGAGCCAGCCATATAAATACTGTAGCTACCAGAGCAGGTCAGAGGATAGGAATCCTGTGGTGTGTTACTCACCTTCTGATTCCTCAAAGCCTATCCACCATCTACAAAGCAGAAGTCAGAGAGTGTAATAGAATACTCACCACTTGCTCGGATGTGGGCAAGTCCAAAAACACTCAAGAAGCTTGACACCTTTCAGGGCAAATCAGCCCACTTAATTGGCACCACATCTACAAATATTCACTCTCTCCACTATGATGCTCAGTAGCAGCAGTGTACACCATCTACAAGATGCACTGCAGAAAGGTCTTGAAACATTATATTCTAAACCCATGTCCACGACTATTTGCAAAGACAGGGGCAGTAGCTACGTAGGAACAACACCACCTAAAATTGCTCTCCAAGACACTCATCATCTTGACTTGGAAATATATGATTATTTCTTCACTGTCAGAGGTTAAAATCCTGCTGGGCTATTAAGGGATATGGGGGTCTAGATTACAGCGGTGCTAGAAAAGCACAGCAGATCAGGTCAGAATTCCTGATGAAGGGCTTTTACCTGAAACGTCGATTTTCCTGCTCCTTGGATGCTGCCTGACCTGCTATGCTTTTCCAGCACCGCTCTAGTCTGGACTCTGATCTCCAGCATCTATAGTCCTCACTTTCACCAATTAAGGGATATGGGCCACAGATAGGTTAGGCCACAGATCAGCCACATTCTCATTGACTGTTTGAAGGGCCTAATCCTGTTCCTATGTACCTCAATCCATTAGATGTTATCCCCCAGAAGTTCCCTTCTCAATGGCATCTCAGAATCTGGAAAGCCCCAATCCTAAATCCTTTGACACAACCTCCAAATATTTACCAAGTGTTCATCCAGCACTGAATGTCTTCTCAAAGCTAAGAATGCAGCACCAGCAATGGCTACTGGAGGTATTGGAGGGCTACTGGTCTCCAGCAACTCTCTGAGTCAGAAGCTCCTATAACTGAGGGACACAAGTCCCTCCTCAACACATAAAATAGACAATTGGCTGCTTAATTAAAGCAGATGTTGTGGGGAAAATAACCAACCTTGGTGTCAGAGCTGGGGTTCAATGACAGAGTTTATTGCCCAAGGAAATACCAGAGCTCCAGGGAGAGAGAGAGACACCAACAGCACAGTGGTCAGCTGCGAGTCTTCTCTCAACCCAGAGTGCATGTCGAGATACGTTTATACATTTTGTGGTATAATAGGTCAGTGATGAGGTTATTGTCTCTGTAACATGGTTTGTTTATTGAAAACATTGCAGAATCGTTAATAGCTTCGGTGCAGTCATTGTCAGTTCCAGCACAGCCTTTGTTAATTTCCATTGCTATAGTAATGGGCTCTAATCACTCTTTTTGAAAAGGACGATTACTATGGCCCTGGCTATCATCACTCTGTATTGAGTCTGTATCAGTCTGTTAGCATTTCTATCAAAGATGTTGCTGGACCCAGACACCTCAGCGGGCAGTATGCGCTACTCATGTGTATTCTCTTCCTCACCCGCCTTAAACTAATCAATTAGG